>NC_136523.1:53026286-53116286 GCF_053919585.1 Euprymna scolopes | reverse complement strand
AAGTACAACTCAACCTTCTTCAACTTCTACAAGTTTGTCATCCCCATCTTTCAAGTCTTGATACTTTGCATCTTGCCATTTTTTTTTCCTTCGAATTCACATAAGCTGACACTGCTTTATCAATGACTATTGTCTTGCGTTTCTTTTTTCCAACAAAACTTAATGTGGTCTCCCTGCTTCGATCATATTATCACATTGGATTATCATATCCAACAATAAGTATTATTATTGGCTCACAAGGAGCTTTCACCCGGGTATTCTTCTTCTTTTTCTTCTTCTTTTTCTTCTTCTTCTTCTTCTTCTTCTTCTTATTATTATTATTATTATTATTATTGGCTCACAGGGAGATTTCACTCAGGTTATAAAGATCTAATTTAATACAGCCGGTGGTGTTCCCTGGAAGCTGAGTGACAACAAATCTCCCCATATTTTCCAGTGCTCTCCACCTCTCCCCATACCATTTGCAAATAAAATTGCATTATCGCAACAGCTGCTTGCCATTGATTTCTCGTTGACAGTTGTCATTGATCTTTTTAGTGACAATAAACATCCCCAAGGTCCCATCTCTCTTCGCACTTATATAGTAGATGTCTGGTCAGTGCTAACTCCACTGTCTTTTCTTTTCCTCCTTGACTACTTGGCTATTTTTTAGTAGTTATTATTATTATTATTATTATTATTATTATTATTATTATTATTATTTACAAATTAGGTGAATCTGAGGATTTAGAAAAACTAATGGTCAGATATCGAAGTACGCACAACTGACATTGGACTCCATTTGAATTTCTTGTATGGGAGAATATTCAGATCATATAAAACAAATCTAAATCTTACTGTAATGTTTGACTACGCACATATATGTTATATGATATTTTGTTTAAACAACATTATTTTTTTAGTGAAAGACTTAAAAGTATTCAAGAAGGCTGAAAACTATGTCGCTCTCGTATTCGCCACTATTTTTGCAGAAGTAGTCAAAAACATCAGTACTCTTTCACTAATATTTACATTCTTATATACCAGATATTGAATAAAGGATATATTGATTTATGTGAATAAAAATTCTCATATATTTTGCTTTTTTGTCATTTCATTGCAAAAACATTTATAAGTAGAAAATATTTTTTTATGATAGGTTTGCTAGGAAAATTAAAATATATATATATATAAATACCAAGCGGACATGTAATGAATGTTTGGAACCACTTATTTCAGCGAAGGAATTTTGTAATTTCAAACTAAGAGAGCTGCTGTCTCGGAAAAAAGTGGTTGTCGTACAACTTAAAATAAACTAAAATTCCCATGAATGGAATCGCAAACCAAGGTATTGAGAAATACAGCGTGAATGAAACTATAATTTTAAGTGGTAAACCTACGCCTGGCAGATGTATCCTTAATAAGCAACACTAACAGACATAATACTGCAACTGTTAGAAGAAGGTTGAATAAAGAGATAAAAAAGGTAATTATTGCGTGCTTTTTTCACGATAAAACTAATACGCCTAACGTGGGGTTAGCGACACCGTATTTTTAGAGAATGTATGGATCGAGGAACGTTTGAATCAATAGAACAGCGCGTGTGATTAGGTAAGAACAATACACAAAAAAGTTGGCTATCAGAACTAATAAAACGCCATAAAATAACAGGTAAATGCCGGAATGATGGAAACGAAAGAAAATATGCAGATTTACGAAGAAGCAAAACAGAGAATAAAGTGGAAGATATGGCTGAAGCGGCAGAAAAGAAGCTGAAATAAGGGGCAAGCCGAATTTAATGGTAAGGACACTGATGAAGTAAAAGGGATAGTTGAAAGGTTGAATATACATTAAGGTGGAAGGAACTATAAATGATGAAATCATGTTTAAGAAAGTATACAGAAAATCTGAAGGTTCAGGTAGACGAACTATATAAAGCAATGGCGTGTGTATAATGCGGGACCATCATAAAAACTATTAATTCAATCGTATCAACAAATGTTTAGCTTGCGGGACAAATCGTGTTGAAAAAAGGGGGCGTCAGAAAAAATGAACCGAGATGGAAAAGTAGATAAAAAAATATACAAAAAAAAAATTAAGTCCAAATATATATTATTGGAAACAGGGTGGTATAAGCAATTGAGTACGAATAAAAAAACAGAAATTCAAACACCTCAATAAAAACTAGGATATAGAGAAAGGTAATTCAATACGAGAAATAAATGCTCTAAAAAGAAGAAAAATACTGTTCTCATTCAAGTGTTTTTTTGACAACGTTTTGGTTGATCACTTGTATCTTGTCAAAATCGGAATTTTCCAGGAACCCATTATTTACTTCACGAGGAGTATCATGACAAATCTTCGTCAGCCATGACTGGATTGAGGTTCAATTGAACTATTTAGGTTACCCACATTGACTGAAACTCAATATAAGGACACCCACATAATACGAATAAGCTGTCGTACTCCAAAAATGGGAAATGTAAGATATTGGTAGATATTGCAAACTTTGTCCCAACAAAAACCTATGTAAAAAGATTCAAAGATAAAGCATAAGTTTTTTTTAAAACAATTCCTTTAAGACAAAGCATGCAGCTATTTGTGTATATGTTAACAAATGCCAAACACAAAAAAAACACACGTATTTGCATGACGAACTTAAACTTTAACAAACCACAATATAGGACAAACGAAAACCGTCAGTAGGAAAAGAATCTTAACACGGCTGCAATTTTTGCGAATAAAAATGTAAAATATATAGCTCGGTTTTAATTATGAAAAAAAAACAACCACTAGACCATGGCGTCAAACAAACTGACATAAAGGAAACACGTAAATTATCAGGCAATTCTAAAGCAAATTTCCAATAAACATATATATACAGAAAACTCTGCACGTAAAATCAAAATTGAAAGAGTGTGAGGATGCAGAGAGAGAGAGAGAGAGAGAGAGAGAGGGGAAAGTTGCACTTCGGAACATTCTCAAGGTCTCTGAAATATGAAAGCTAATAAGAGCCCTTGCTCACCTTTATAATATGATTTTGCAGAAAGATTACCTTCTTAAATTTGTGGAATCGAAAATAATAGTTTACACAAAAGAGAATTTTAGTGCATAGCAACACAATCTGAATAATGCAGTCATTTTAAAATTTTGTTTGACACTGGAGACAAAATGGCGGAAGTAAATTCGCTTCGAAGACTCATTGCACGTGCTTCGCTTTGTCACGCATCTATTGACATTTAATGGAAAGTTTGAGCTCGTAATATAATTTCTGTTAGAAAATGCGTTGATCTATTTAAAGCAAAAATTGAAATAAAGCATAGAAAACTGGAGGAATAATCAAACTTTAGATGCAAAGTTTGTCGACGTAAGAATTGTCGTTTTAAATGGATACGCACGAAATATCACTTTCATAAAATATCGATGTATTTAGTGCTATTTGTATTTTCAGTACTAAATAACCTGCAATATTAAATTCCTCTCTTCACAAATCTTTTGTAATTTACTGCTTGTTCTGACGTCATCGTACGTTAATCACGCAGATGTATATATATATAATGATTAGATTGCTCTGACTGATTTTAAAAGTATTTACTAAAAATAAATGTTTAAATTTCAAATGTATATCTCGCGGTTGACGGTAGCCGAATGGTTCGGACCCTTGCTAATGAAGCCAGACAAGACTTCTGTTGCCGGAGTTCGAATCTTTCCACTAGAGTTAATCGTGACACCCTGCACTGATGATTTCCGAAACATGAAACACTACTGTATGTAGGTATTTAATAATTATTATAGTAAATAATGATACTAATAAAAATAATGATAATAATAATATATATATAGTCATTGACATACAGTACAGTTTCGCTGTATCACGACTCATCAGTAGGGCTAAACAGGTAAGTACCTCGAGCCAGGATCGAAATCCAGCCGCCCGTACGACGGTCAAGGCTTTGAACTATTACGCCAATCAGCAGCTGCTGTGCGGGCAGTGAAATAACGATGCTTTTACATCGTCCGAATACCTAAGTTCGATTAGTTTACACAAAGAGCATCGCTTAATACGCCAATGGTATACCGTATATCACTTCCCAATATGCTCAACTCAAGATAAGGAATATTATGGTTATCCACCTCTCCCCCCCATATATACATATATATATATATATATATATATATATATATATATATATATATATATATATATATATATATATATATATATATATATACCTAATACCTAAGTTCGATTAGTTTACACAAAGAGCATCGCTTAATACGCCAATGGTATACCGTATATCACTTCCCAATATGCTCAACTCAAGATAAGGAATATTATGGTTATCCACCTCTCCCCCCCATATATACATATATATATATATATATATATGCATATATATATATATATATATATATATTCTCATGAAGAATTATTTCATAAATACAGATCTTGCTGAATATCACAACTAAGCTCTGCATATTCTCTTTCTAACCATTTTAGTCGCGTGCAAGCGACTCTATAAGTCACTCCATCGGTCGGTCGGTCGATCGGTCGGTCGATCGGTCCATCGCTCAGTCAGTCTGTCTGTCGGTCAGTAGGTCTGTCAGTCTGTCCGTAACACTTGGCCTTTTTGGGTAAGATCAAAGGTTTGTTAATAATAAATGCTGTTCTTAGCTTTTTTAAGCTTTTCTTAGCCGCTTGGCCAAGATCAAAGTGTAGTATGTGTTCCGGCAGATACTGCAAGCAAAGACCATATGTTGGGGAAAGAACGTTAGTATGTTTGGCGAATTTCTCTAATCTATTGCGGAAAACGCGGAAAGGTTATCCTTCATACCAATTGTCACTATCCAGCTCCCCTACTTCCCGGGGAGTAGGTCCCCATTTCCCCTTCACTCCTCACATTAAAAATCGGCCTTGTGCGTGATTTGCTCGGTGGGGGAGCAAATAAATACACCTTTTTCTTGACGTTTTGGCTAAGATCAAAGTGTAGTATCTGTTCCGGCAGATACTGCACTTAAGATAATTTGTACCAGTCAATGGAGGGGAAACCCTCTATACTGGGACAATTATTATTTTTGGTAACCAGAGTGCCCCCTTTTTGCCTACTTTTAGGGGAGCTGGTTTTTACCTCACATTAAAAACGGCCTTGTGCCTAATTTGCTCAGTGGGGGAGCAAATAAATACCATCTGTTCCGGCAGATAGTGCAAGCAAATACCATGTGAGGGGGCAATCCCACATATAAGACCTTGGTCAATGTAGGGAAAACCCTTCATACCAATTGTCACTATCCAGCCCCCCTACTCCCCGGGGAGTTAGTCCCCATTTCCCCTTCACTCCTCACATTAAAAATCGGCCTTGTGGCTAATTTACTCGGTGGGGGAGCAAATAAACACAGCTTTTCTTGGCCCTTTGGTCACGATCAAAGTGTAGTATCTGTTCTTACTACATACTGTACTTATGTTTGTAACTTTGTGATATAAAGTGGTGGATCACTTTTCTGTATTAATTTAATGTAAAATGATCACCCACTTTACAAATAGTCAGTCTCATAGCCATTCAAGTTATTCTTAAGGTCATTCAATTCATCCTTATGTTCATTTAAGTAATTCTAAGTCATTTACTTTTTATTTATTTAAGTCATTTAAGCCCATTTTTCGGTAATTTTTGTTTATCTTTAAGAATTTAATATCAATCCTACATTTACGCATTCATTTATTACACGCGAGCACACTACTAATGGCTATCGGCTTTGTTGCAATATGGCGGGATAACCTTTTCGCGCTTTCCGCAATAGATTAGAGAAATTCGCCAAACATACTAACGTTCTTAACCCACACATATTATTTCAGATAGTGTAGTAAAGCGAGTGCACATAGGTGAACTAACCCTGGCATATTATGAGGCTACAAACTGGTGGTTGAGGTTCGTGTTTTTTGGTGGCGCGAATAAGCAACTTCTTGAGTGTAAGTAAAGGCCGATCACAATATAAAACGGCCGGGATATGTGTCTTTTCAGTAAGGAGTTTCCTTTGTAAATTTAGTCTGAGGTGTCTTGTATGTACTTAAAGGTTAAAAGACATAACTTAGTATAGGGGGCACGCGGAATTTGAGTCTGCGGGAAATAGTGGTACGGGTCATGCTAATCTCTCGCTCTCTCTCTCTCTTTCTCCCTCTCTCTCTCTCTATATATATATATATATATATATATTTATATATATATTTATATATATATTTATATATATATATATTTATATATATATATATATTTATATATATATATTTATATATATATTTATATATATATATATTTATATATATTTATATTTATATATATATATTTACATATATGCATACATAAATATATATTTATATATATGCATACATATATATATTTATATATATGCATACATATATATATATATTTATATATATGCATATATATATTTATATATGCATGCATATATATATATGTATATATGCATACATATACATATAAATATTTATCTAAATGCATATATATATTTATATATATGCATATATATATATAAATATATGTATATAAATGCATATATAGATATATATCTATACACATGCATATACAGACATACACATATATACCTATATATATATATATATATATATATATATATTTATATTTATGCATACATACATATATATAAATATATTTGTATATACATACATATATAGATGTATATCTATATACATACATATATAGACATACACATATATATATATACCTATATATATATATATATATAATATACCTACATATGTATATATACTTGTATATAAATATATATATATATATATATGCATACATATGTATACTTATATTTATCCATTTATACACATACATATATAGATACATATAAATATATACATAGATCACATGCGTCGAAATTGGGGGAATCTTACTCACTTCACAACGCTATAACTTTATGGTCTTTCCAAGGACTATTCCGTTCTGATATAGAACACGGTTATTTTGTTCACAACAATTATAATTTCAAATATTTTTACAGCAAATATATTTGTACATATTTTACTGATATTGTATTTTTATAAATTGATCTACCAGATTTAGTCGTACAATACGCACGAAACATGATGGCCATAGCACTTGGTCTTTTTTCATCTCTTTCACTCTCTCTCTCTCTCTCTCTTGATATATATATATATAGAGAGAGAGAGAGAGAAAGAGAGAGAGAGAGGGAAACAGAGATAGAAGAATAGAGTAAATTACACTCTATAAGACGGGACTTATAGGGATAATATAAAGCCCAACAAATTTCAATGTAGTTTATATAGGAGGCAATAGCAGTGGAAATTTAATTAAAAAATTGTATATATTATAAAAATATAGAATGAGTCATTTATTTAATAAAGATACCCATACATTTATTTGGGGGATAAAGGGGACTTCCAAATACCCCAACTAAATGTATGTATATCATATTAAATAAATGACTTATTCTATATTTTCCAATATATAATGTTTATGAATTCATTTTCCACTCTTATATGTCTATCTATCTATCTATCTATCTATCTATATATATATATATATATATATATATATATAGAGAGAGAGAGAGAGAGAGAGAGAGAGAGAGAGAAAATAAAATAAAATGTCTCGGCAGTCGTGTGACAAGCATATCTTTTTTTTTAATAAATATAATTGGAATTTTCCAATATATAATGTTTATGAATTCATTTTCCACTCCTATCTATCTATCTATATATCTATATATCTATCTACATATATATGTATATATATATATATATATATATATATATATAGAGAGAGAGAGAGAGAGAGAGAGAGAGAGAGATAGATAGATATAGATATATATAAAATAAAATGTCTCGGCTGTCGTGTGAAAAGCATATCTTATTTTTTTTTATTAATATTATTGGAAGTTTCCCCTTTTCTTTTGTTTGTACATATTTTTTAATTATTGCATGGATTTCGGCATTTATGATCATTTTGGACCATCTTCCACTTACGTGATTTCCTTGGATTTTAATTGTGCAAATGGAACCTCAATTAACTTTCTTGGAGTTATATTTTTGGAGTATACCGCCATGTGATTATATACTTTTCACCAGACTATCCATTCACGTGCAATCACATTTTTCTTCACCATATACCCTCTGCCCCACGTTTTGTTATCAAGTAAGATCTTTGACTTACTTGTTGTTTCATCAAATACTTTTGTATGCAAAATCCGATCCCGCATTTTGCTAATTCCTACCCTCTGATGAGAAGGCAAGTATTTCTTCGAAACTCCGCGGATTAAGGACTATCTCCTTATCAAGTATTCCTTTTTCAGATTAAATATGTTTTTAACTCTTTCCAAAGTGTTTTTTAACATGCTTTATTAACTGTTTGCACCTATATATATATATATATATATATATATATATATATATATATATATATATATATACTAGTAATCCAATCCACAGATGGGCTGCTTATCTGCATCTTCCTCATTAAATTGTTTTGCTTACAATAACAGACAATTCATATATTCAGATTTTCTTGATTTTTCGAAAGAATAAGGTAAAAGTATGCACTCATGAATTGCCCTTTTTAAATTATATATATATCTATATCTATCTATATATATATATATATATATATATAGAGAGAGAGAGAGAGAGAGATAGAGTGAGTGAGAGAGTGAAAGAGAGAGAAATAAGGGCCTGGTTGGGTGTCGGAGAGAGAGGGCGTATGTGTTATTATTTTTAGTGCAGATGGATTTTATTCCTGAACTTTGGAAATAATAGTTTTTGTTTTGCCTTTTTTTTATTGTTTTTGTTTTTAAATAAAGAATTGATAGAACTTTTGGTGCAGAATCTGTTTCTGAAACCAAGAATCAACTCTCAATGATTCAGTCATGTTCAAATTTTGTCTGACAATGCCGTCAAGATGGCGGAAGGAAATCAGCTCCGAAGAATATTAGAACGTTTTATTGCGTTGTCACGCACCTTCTAACTTTTAATGGAAACGCTGAGCTCGTAATATAATTTGATTTAGGAAACGTTTTGTTTTATTTCCAAACGAAATATGAAAAGACAGATAAATTTGTGGAGAATGATGGAAACTGCTTACGTGCATTCAGATGAGAAATAATGATGTCGCTCCTAAAAATTAGAAAAAATAAATAGAAGAATTGAAGGCGGGTGAGGCAAAAGATTTTTTGAATAAATTTCTTCGGAAATGTCACTTTCATAATATAGCGCTGACTTTATTGTGAAATTTGCATTTTTACTAAGTTTATTCAAAATATAACTTATTGCAATGTTTCTGTTATGAAGTTGCATACACGCACATTATCAATCTATCTATCTATCTATCTATCTTTCTATTCATCTATCATATAAAACGACCTTTGTGTCTGCGTGTCTGCGTTCGTTCCTTACAGATTCAGAAACAGCTGGACCCATTTTCTTTTAAATTTCCAACGAATATACTTTATATCACTGGTAATTGTTCTTACGTAGATTTTTCGGAATGCATCTGACAAGTATCGGTAATCGATAATCTAAAAACGGGATGAAATATGACGAAAGTCCGACTTTTCAACAAAGTGTACATTTTTTATAAATCTAACATAGCAAGTGCATTTAAGACGTTTTCTCACTGCGTTAGCAGAAACCACAACATATAAAATAAACTGTACATTTTTTATAAGCAAGGAGCGCGTTTGAAATGAATGTTTTTTAGAACACAATTTAACCATATCACTTGAATGTAACCGCAATCCAAGTGATTATATATAAGTTCATAAATAAACAGTGCGTGCTTTGCTAACATTGGGGACGTTTGAAAAGAATGTAGCTGCTTCGAGCACAATCGAACCATAATACATTTAAATGAAGCTATTATTAATATATAATTTTATTATATAAACAGACAATTCTCTACAGTGCAATGCAGATTACAACGTGTTGTTGACAAAGTCACTGCGGGAGGCATGTGAATATTCCACCAGTACAATCCCGTTTAACATTGGGTGTTTTTGCCTATGTTATATATATATATATATATATATATATATATATATATATATATATATATATATATATATATATATATATATATCTGTGGAAATATACTTAATTTCCTAATAATATATACAAACCGTTATTTACGAAGCTCAATGTAATTACAGAGCAATATAATGAATGACAAAGGTGTATATTCATGTCCATGAGGTTGACCATCTCACAGTTTATTCCTTTTATTCACGTGACATTTACAATTCTTGTCAGTATCTGTTTTGTAGCACAAAATCAATCACTTAATTATTATATCAATCAGCGAATTTTTTTTGCCCTTTAATCATCAGCAGAAATAGCGCCAATCAATCCATCAAAAGGAGATAAAATGTTTTTTTTTTACATGATTAAACATCCGAAAATTAATTAAATTATAATATGTAGACAAACATCTAGATTGGAGTTGGCGATAAAGTGGGCACTAGACCTCTTCAAAATTGACCTTTTTCTTCAAACATATGGAAACTGATATTATTCCCATTCTCCAAGGTCTAAATTAGCTAAATATACCAGTTATTGTGATCTTGGACCTTGGCTATACCTTCCTCAAGAGCCATGTAATTTTATTGTTGACGTTTTTCAAAAACGCTGCAAAATATGGGATATCATATCCTTATTTTCACTGTAGCTTTCCAGAGGTTGATGCTGTAGCATTGGAAGTGGTACCAAATGAAAGCTAATAAAATTTTCTTGCATATGGTAGTAAGCACAAAAAACACAGTGACACCTGTGTAAATTGTAACTAATTTTCATGCACAAACAAACAGCTGGGACACTACAATAAAGCAGTTTGGTAGTATGATAGCACTGCACTGACACATATATTGCATAAGAAACTGTCAGATAGGATGCTACTAATACATGTATTACCACTTGTTCAATGCGGCTTTGTTGAAACAGTCATTTTTTCCCTGTGGTACTCCACAACTTGTAGTAAGCAGCTTCTTTGCTCTGGGTCACTTGTGATCTGAGTTGCAAAGTCACTCATAAGTTTCACACCTCTCTCAGCCACATCATTGGTCACTTTCACTGACCTCACAAACTTCTGTGCATTCCTGTACCTGTCATTGTCTTCCCAGGTGTCAGCAGGAGTAGTGAGCCAGTCACATTTCACTCGAAGAGCATCAAACAAAAAGTGAGACTCTGACCATACTAGGTCTGTGAGAACTGTAGCTGCATTGATGACAGGAAACACTGGCTTGCCTTTCCTGTACCTAACAGGTTTCTCTGTTTCTGACAACTTGACTGCGAGCTTCTCTTTTGCAGACTAGGTCATTCTGACATGTGAACTGAACAAGGTGAATGGCACTAGTTCCTGGGTCAGATACCAGCGGTGGTTGTTCATTTTCTTGAGAACAGAGGTTTCAAGTTCATAGTCATACTGCTTGTATTGCAGCATGTTCTTCATAAGCTGGAGGTCATGGATAGGTGCATCAGCTGCAGATGTGGTGGTCACACAGTGGCTGGTGTAGAATAAGGCCAGGAACTTGTTCATCCTCTCCAGCTTGAAGATAGTGTCGGTGTTGTATTTTAGTTCCTTGGAAAACATGAGCATCTTTATACAGTAAATGTTCCTGGCCATCCAGCGGGCTTGGTGAATGGCACGTGGCTTGACCCAGTGGATACCTCGAGGAGGTTCCTCACCAAGCAGGATCAGGCACAGCTCTGCCACCTCTCGGTAAGCTGCCCTCGGACTTGCTTCCTCAAGGAAATTTCTTAAGACTGCAATTGTGCTTGTCTTCTGTTTCAAGTCTTGTTCAACTAGGCCCAGAACTCTTGGGCAGTCCTTAACCAACTTGTCCCACTTCTCTTTCACATTGCTGAACATTGGGTTGTCAGGACTCTTGACCTTGCTGAACACAGCCTTCCATACACTTCCAATTATTACCTCTGATATGTGATGGCGACAAGCGAAGTAGAATACCTTTTTGCCTAGTTTTTCTTCAATAAGCTTCGCTGCACCCTTGTTGATGCCACTGTTGCTTGCTGTGGTATCAAATACCAAGCCTACAATGTTGTCTGTGAGACCCCATGCTTCTATCAGTTCCAATGTAGCATTACACTGTTGGATTCCTGTGGAACTTTCTATGAAGGGCACACTAAGTAGCTTCCCTTCTTCATACTGTGGAGTACCAGAGACGAGCACTGCAAGACTTTCCACTGGGTATCTTTCACCAAGAACATCCCGTAGAAGTTTTCCATCCCAGTGTAGTGTGCAGTTATCTGGCAGACTTTCCTTGAAGTAATTCATGTAACTTTGGCACAAGTTATGACGAGTGTTTATCCTAGTTCGTCTTGTAGTAGAGGCTGATATCACAAAGTCATCAAGATCTGCGCATCCTGCCTTCAACACTGTAGACACCATGGCTGTAGTCTGGTTGTCAGAAAGTGACAACCGATCTGCAGTGCTACAAATCTCTTCACTGGTCATAACTGAGTGTGGAAAGTGTAAGGTTAACATATTTGTTTTTGATGAACACCTTGATGTTGTCTCAGTGTATTCTGAACCCTTACTAGTACCAGAGCCTTGACTGTTCTCTGGGTCTTCATCACTTGAAATTTTCCCAACTTCTGCTGCTGTAGCAGTCACTGATGATAACATTCTCTCTTCTCTTTCTTCTCGGAAACTTTTCTCTCTAGACTTCTTCTCAAACACCTTATCATGACCTGACATGTGTGCCAGGCGAGTGGTCTGTTGGTCCAAGTAGAAATTGACGTCCTCTTCCTTGGTCTCCTTTGTGGGCAGCCTGTGCCTTCTTATCTCCTCCACAACATCCTTTGCTCCAATATAAATAACTCGTCTAAATCCTTCAGAATGTTAGCTCGTTTCTTTACCTCTGGTTTGTTATTTCTTCCCTTGTTTTTAACAATTTTCCTGTACTTTTCATGGAGGATCATGAAACGGTTGACTGCATTTGGTCTAGTTAGTGTTTTTATCCTTGCCATATTCCAGAATGGCAACACGACATCCACTGTATCATGGGCTAAAGACCTATTGTCACTGTTGGGATTATCATTCCTCAAATGCAGGAAATACTGGAACACCTGGCGATTAGTAGGAAGTTGAGAGCCCCTGATGCTGGAGCTGGGTTGCCCAATGAGATAAACATCACAGAATGACCTTGTGGAAGGAGTTGCCACCTTTCTTCTCTTTTCAGTTGGTTCATCCCGTTCACTTGTATCACTGACCATTTTCCCACAGCGTAGTTGTCTTCCAGATGCCATGTTGTCAGCAGTTCACAAATTTTAACAAATCAGCTTTAACTTACAATCTGAAATGAAGAGATTAAACATATTTAGTGATAATAAATTATATACATGCATTAAGATTAATATTTTGGAGATAATGTTATGTATTATATGATGGCATCCTTTCCAAGCATAAAAAATATATGTTTGTGCATTAAAATTAATTAAAATTAACATAAGTGTTTATGTGTTTACTACCATATGCAAGAAAATTTAATTAGCTTTCATTTGGTACAGCTTTCAATGCTATAGCATCAACCTCTGGAAAGCTACAATGAAAATAAGGACATAATATCCCAAATTTTGCAACGTTTTTGAAAAACGTCAACAATAAAATTGCATGGCTCTTGAGGCAGGCATAGCCAAGGTCCAAGATCACAATAACTGGTAAATTTAGCTAATTTAGACCTTGGAGAATGGGAATAATATCAGTTTCCATATGTTTGAAGAAAAAGATCAATTTTGAAGAGGTCTAGTTGGCACTGTTATGGGCTATAAGACACTTCCGACCAAATTCTCTACCTGCATGAGAGCCAGATTTGTTCTAACATGAAATACTATTGAAACATTTGAGTAGCTGTCGAGAGCATCCTATTCTGCTTCGAGGAAGTACAGAACCGGCATGGAAGTCTGGTGTGTGATGCCCTTTCTTCTCCTTGCGATATTTCCCCACAAAATACACTTTGCGAGCCTAACTCCTCTCCTATGGGAAGTGCGTGTGTGAGCTTCGATCTATTATCCCGCACGCTACGTTTTCACAGTAAGAAATCGTCCATACATATACACTACCAACAATTTCCCCTACTTTCTAATTGCACCAAAATCTGGACTCAACTTCTATGAATAAATCGTCTTTCCTAGAACTGTCCGCCTGTAGAACTTGGTTTTGTTAGAATAATTTTCAGCTGACAACAATAGGGTCGCGTTCAAGTCCGAAGTAAACAAGTTTTTTATATGTCGCTTCCTTAAATAATCAAATTTCACCAAACCTTCATCGCCATCGATCACTAGGCTCTTGTCTCAATGACCGTTTTACAATGAGTAACGTTATTCTTGAGTAGCATTCTGACATATTTTCTTGTAATAAAAAAATAAAAAATAAAACATGCCCAACAAAATAAAGAACAAGGACTTGAGAGAAAATATTAATATATTGTCTCAGCTCGAGAACACAAATTCTTCTCAACACAGCAGTCTGAAGATTTTAATTAGGCTGAGATAGAGTACCTAAAATCACTATAGCAGGGTCAGAATTACATCGCATATTCATCCGTTTTAAGTGTCTATATACCTGACACCTCAACATAGATCAAATCAACGTAATGATCTCCTTTTTTTAATGAATCCCATACAGGTCTATTACTACTAGCAATGAACAATATAAAACCCCCAAAAAGCCTCATCCTGGGATTTGCTTCTTTCTCGCCAATATCAGCGAGAAAATTCTTTCAAAAGCTGTGTAAGCACAAATATCTCGTGAATTCTAGGGATCGGAATATTAACTATATCGATGAGGAAATGCTATGTAAGATCATTAAAGAAGTAAAGCTGGAGGAAACACCTCAGATTCCAAAAGCACAAACTACAACATGCAGAAGTTTAAATTTAATGTGAATAGACATCGTGCTGCTCATCCCGCTACATAGTATCCTACTGCCCCCGATAGTAGCCCCTTTCATCAATGTGGCACTGTTCCTTGTTTGCGATGGAAATGGAATTAAAAAAAAAACTTTTCGCTTACAACAAGTATTGGTTTTCACTGTAATTTGGATGACAATTATCGTCCCCAAGGTCTCAGTATCCTTTATACTCATATCGTGGAGATCTGGTTAGTGTTTTTCTTCCTCGGTCCTTTAATACTCCCTACTTCCCATGACGTTTATTTTCTGTGTTACCAGTCGAGGCTGATGCTTTTTTCTTGAGGGGAGTGCAGACAGTTTATCAGATTTCTTACAGTTTCAGTAATAAAGATGTAAATGTTGATCTCCAGAGGCTTATCCCTTACAACAAATTCCTAACTGAGCTGAACATAAACTTTCATGCTTCAAAATCCTACATTGTCAGAAAACCAGTCGTCGAATCTAAATAAAAAGCAATGGAAGTTCGTAGCAGGAAACCAAACACCACGCTGAGAACAGGCACTCCAAACTCATCTGAAACTTTTCAGAAAAAAAACAAACAAAACGTCTTTCAAATATAACAATTCTTTGTTACTCTGGCTATACAGAGACGGCCCAGAAACATAATCTACAGGCTCAGTGTAAAATATAGGACAAACATTAGAGAGCTAAAATTAAGCAGTAGGAAACTTCTAAGGCAGGATCCCAGCACTTTCCAAGATGATAGAACAGAAGAATATGAATCAGCCGAAAACCGATATTTCTACAGACATTTGATAAGTGATATAATCAAGTTAATGAAAAGACACCGTAAAAGCAAAGAACTAGAATATTACTGGAAGTTTCTGAATGAGCCTACCTAAATTCTCTAGGTTAAATTGATCTTGATGCTATTAAAAGCAGTGAAAGAAATCAGAAATGCCAGAGCCAGAGATAATTAGTGAGAGAATAACACGAAAGCTAAATGTGTTCCATAATTATAAAAAGCTAGGCATATATTTTCTATTTAATTTATGGCTTACGCAAATAACATCACTTCACATTCATTATGGTAATTATTTAATGAAACTCTTCAGGTAAAAAGAAGTCATACTGCCTAGTTGATACAACCCTCGGAACCAAAACGAGTGAAGCACAACGCCCTTTCTAAGTACAATCCGATCAGTCTGTTTACAGGCCTTGTGTTGTGATGCATCGAGGGTCAGTTGTTGAATAATAAGCAAATACTCGAGGATTATAATAAGAGAAAGAAGTACCTAAGCATTGCGTGGATGTATTTCCAAATGGCGTATGATAGTGTGCCTAGCATATACCTACTACGGTGCCTTCAATTTTTTTATAATATTCATGCGATAAAAAAGCAGACCACAACTGTGCATATAAAAGTCTGGCGAGAAAAAAACGGCATGAAGCAACACTAATAGAACTGTAAGTATCGCTGACGAATCTACAAAAGATATATACTATCCTCTTTACAATTATACCTTGCGTTATATCCGCGAATAATATTACGAAATAAATGTTTGAGTGCTTAAAATTTGGCCTGAAGTGCCAACAAAACACGATCAAAAGAATCAAATACCTGCTCTTCAAGCTATATGCCAGATCAGAAGTCGACTTCATTCGACTCTCACAGGTCCTACATAACTTCTCTAAATTTATTTGATTTAAGTTTTGTCTTGTCAAAAATATCAAATGCTCTATTAAGCTTGGAAGTAAACTCAGACTGAAAGCATACAGCTTAGTGAAGACACTGATTTAAAGGAACTAGAAAATAATGGAAAGGTACAAATCACTTGGATTGAAGAGAACAATTCACTTCAGCATGCGAAGTTGCGAGAAAAAATTGGAAATTAATTAAGACACCTGTGAATTTAATATTCATTTGAAACCTCCTAATTCGAAGGAAGCCGGTTCAATCTGTCTAGGATGAATTCTGTACATCAACAAACAACAACAATACCAAATATTTCTAATCGACTCTTATAATGCAGACTTGACATTTGGAAATCAAACAAATTAGTTCCGAAGTGAACGCATTTTTTCAACTCGGTTGGCTTTATGATGTCGGTGACACCTTGTCTTCCGCATACGACATTACTTGTAGAGTGGCAACACTATCTTTTTAAACCGGGGACATGTTTTAAATACGAAAATAAAAAGTGGTTTAATCTAAAAGTAATAGGCAATACTGCAGATTATTCGAAATACGTTATTTTCTTATTTTTCATTTTCTTTCTTTTGAAGATTGTAATGTTGCGTCTGGGGGAAGTCAAACCAGCTGCCAAAATTGCCTTGCTTTTATTGAAACCAACCGAGAGCTCTTTTTAATATCATCTCTGTTTCCTTAAGCGCAAATTTCCGTATCTCTTTTGCACTAAGAATATTAATTCGGTAGGACTTCAGGTTCTTCTTCATGAGCCAGGTAGCATAACTGGTATGATTGATATCTACCTAAGATTCCAGTTTCTTTTCACATCATACGTGAGACCGTGATAGTTGGTCTTTTTCTCCCTTTCATATTTGTTCAGACCCCCATCATTAGGTCCACTTACTTCAACCAAGCTTGCAAAACTTTCTCATTACTGCATATAATTATTTCAGGTTTCAGAACAGCATTTCCAAGGAAGATGGCTCAAGGGCTTACATGGTCGTAATGTATGGTATATTCGTCATTTCTAACTGTTCTTTCACGTTGGTGTTTCCATGCCCTGCTGCTACATTGGGTGTTTCATTTTTTTACAGATGGTCCAGTGGAGGTACTTATATAATCCATCTTGTCTCGTTGTGTAGTAGCCGTCCCCAATTCTGTATGGCAGAACCTTGTCAGTTTGCCCAAGATTGAGATAGGCGTTATACCGGACGCCAGGTATTCACACACTATCCTTTATATTTTAACCCAGAGATCGTTTTTTATATAATTCTAGTCGTTCCTTTAAGTGCAGTGATTTAAATATCAACTTAGATTTACAGATATATTAGTCAAGTAGATTGTGATTTTTTTCGTATTAGCCCAGTTACTTCTATAATTACTAGAATAATTGATATATTTCTAAGATTCCAATTTCTTTTCATGTCGTAAAGGAGATGTTTGTATCTCGATATCTTTGCCTTCTCTGTTTTAGGAAGCATCACTGGCGACATTTCTACTTAGGTGACTTCTATATCTTTCTTTTCTCATATGACAATTTCTCGTTTAATTGCTCTATTTTCAAGATACGTAGCTGTCGAAATTGCATAGTGGACGGTGTATGAATCATTAAAAACTGACTTTTTTGTTAAATGTTGCTAGAAGTTTCTGCTGCATTGAATGTGTAACTTTTTACAGATCCTCACGCTCATTGTTTCGCATCGTATATAAGCCGTCCTCCAGCTGGATGTCAGGAGGTGATGAAAAAATTCCAATGAAGTGCTCAATCGTTTTCTTTGAGAGCTGAAGATACAATATTTATTATGACACTATATATACATATTTCAAGGTCGTAACATTGATTTCGCTACGCCGAATACACCGTAAGAGGTTGGAAAAAGCAGCGTAAGTTCGTCAACGACAATAAAAAACTGAACCAATGCAAAGTGAACAAGCAACGAAAAACAGTTAAAAGACTGTTTAAGACTCTGCATTGGTTCAGTTTTTCATTGTCGCTGACGAGCTTACGCTGCTTTTTCCAACCTCCTGTGGCTGATTCGGCGTAACGAAACCAATGGCACGACTTTGAAATATATATATATATATATATATATATATATATATATATATATATATAGTGTCATAATATATATATATATAAATATATATATATAGTGTCATAATACACATTGTATGTATATATATATATATATATATATATATATATATATATATATATATATATATATATATATATATATTACATTTACACCCCAAACAAAGAACATTGCCACTTTGATGTTGGGGGTTACTATCAGAGACATAAGTTTCAGGGATACTACGTAAGGAGTTTAGCAGACATATGTCTGTTCACATTACACATGAACTTTTGCATGTCAGTACAGTTGGAGAAGCAGGGATCCGGAGGGGAATTCCAACGTGTGTCAGTTCTGCGGAAGAAGCTATTAGAGTAAAAGGCTCTTTTACATCTAGGCACATCAATTGTGTAGGGGTAAGATTTTGCTGTTTGTCGTATTTTTCGGTTGTAGCTACATCGAGTGCGTACAACGGCTCGTATTTCCTTGTAGCATTCACCATTAAAATACTTGTAAAACCGGTAGAGATATGAAACATTTAATCTGTGCGACAGAGTTTAAGGTTTCACTGACAGTTTGGTAAAAATGTGACAGCAGTACCCTATACATGGGCGGTCCTGGATATGACCTAAAACTATATCCGATGGTGAGGCCTAACCTTGCGGGCATTGGGGAGTGTGGATCTACCCTTTAATTGCCATTGCTCCAAGGTCCACTCTGATCCGGAGTGGTAGTACCTGTTGGGGTCCTAAGTATGGGTTAAATAGAATGTGACTTAAAAAAAATATACTCCATTAAAAATCGTTCCTTAAAATAACTAGATTTGACATTAAATAATCTGAAAAGGTTGATATGCTGTTAAACAAAAACAACCAATCAACCTATGCATGGGCGAATGATGACTTGTAAAAGGATAGGATATATTCAAGCGTAAGTAACTTTTTAGCATATTAGAGAGAGCCCACCTTCTTTGCAGCAGCGTTGGCAATGCTCTCAATGTATCCGTTCCATCGCCTATGTTCGTTAAGCCGAGAAGTTTGAACAAAGTACTTTAAGGTAATGTATCATTAGCCATAGCTATTGGTGCTTGAGATAGGTTCTTGTAATTATAAAAGGAAACGACCTAAGGCATCGCAGCGTTAAATGTAGCCATCCATATTTGACTCCAATTCCACTGCAGACTGGAGGTCTTCCTCTAGGGTTTCTGCAATTGCCTTCGATATGCGTACATTCGTTTTTCCCGCTCTGGCTACTATAGGACGTGGTTTCGTCAATAAATATACCCATCTCAGAGAGGGCATTTCTTATATCAGGTATAATAATGATCAAAGGCATCAATTTTGAATCAGATGCTGTATATTATATTAATGAAATTATTTATTATAATTATAAACTGAAGCCTCACTCTAGCCGTCTACCAGCTTTTCCCTGAACCTATATATATATATATATATATATATATATATATATATATATATATATATATATAGTAATTTATAAAATATATATGGCGATTAAGCTACACTGAATATTCCGCGTTTCATCCACTCTAGGATTCTTCAGGCTTATGCGCATAAGCCTGAAGAGTCATAGAGGGGATGAAACGCGGAATATTCAGTGTAGCTTAATCGCCATATATATTTTATAAATTACTAACTAGCATTACCTATGTATTGAGCACTTTTGAAGTAAATACTTAAAGTCTACACATAAATCCCTACTTTCGTATACTAATTTTATGTAAGCAAATTAAGTAGTTATATATATATATATATATATATATATATATATATATATATATATATATATAATCACAATCATGTTATTAATAGGGGAAGTTGTTAACTAGGTAAATGTTAAAGTAAACTTCAGTACCAACAGACATATCAATGTTTATATAAATTAAACCAAGTAAAAAAAAATCGATACGACAGTGAGAAGTAGAGCCTGATATTATAAGAAAAAATAAATGCTGCAAATCAGTAATTTACATGTACAAATTTGTTTTTCGACAGAATACTTCGAATAAAAATATAATATAAATATCAGGATATTTCACGGCCTTTAAAATTTAAGACATTCTGTCAGGAAAATAAATTTGGACATGTAAATTTCTGATTTGCTGTTTTTATTATATATATATATATATATATATATATATATATATATATATATATATATATATATATATACACCTCATAATTTTAGGATTCGGATTCGATTCCAGCTCATGAACTCAAGTAATATAGATGTATTGCATAAATGAAACTTTATAATCTATAAAAATCTATAGAACATTAACTCTATATTAATAATATATACGGAATCTGCAAGAATTTAATGCCCATATTTAAGCGTATTTTACGACATTGTAACACCAGGCGTCCCTGGTATCTTGGATAAATACTTTTGTAGTTTTAACAAAATAGCTACAATAATATCAGAGCGTCACCATTCACCCTGAATATATACAGAATGCCAACATCAATATATCACATATGAATGAGTCCCCCGTGTCATTTTTGCATGGCTCGCAAATAATAATAATAATAATAATAATAATAATAATAATAATAATAATAACAATAATAATAATAATAATAATAATAACAATAACAATAATAATAATTACAACAATAATAATAATAACAACAATAATAATAACAATAATAATAACACTAATAATAACGATAATAACAATAATAATAATGATAATACTAATAATGTTAATAATAATGACAAAAATAATAATAACAATAATATTAATAACAATAACAATAATAATAACCATAATGATAACAAAACTAATAATAATACAAACAATAATAATAATAATGATAATAATAACGATAATAATAACAATACTACTACTAATAATAACAACAATAATAACAATAATAACAATAATAATAACAATAATAATATTAATAATGATAATAATAATAATAATAATAATAATAATAATAATAATAATAATAATAATAATAATAATAATAATAACAACAACAAGAAGAAAAATACAGAAATAGAAGAGATAAGACAGGAAAAGAAAAATGAGAAGATAATAATAATAATAATAAGAAGAAGAAGAAGAAGAAGAAGAAGAAGAAGAAGAAATATAAGAGATAAGACAAGAACAGAAAAATGGGAAAAGAATTAGCTAAACCGATAATTTATAAGGATTACGAAAACAATTGGAAATGGATTAAAAATGAAACCTAAAAAGTAAAACTAAATTTCCAAAAACTGCCGCACAAAATAATAAGATTTAAACCGATAACATCAAGGCACGGGTTGACACGGTTTATTTAAACAGCAAATACATACCCTGTGGACAAAATCACGAAACAAAAAAACACAGATTATACGAATTCCGCTAGCCCACAACGAATATAAATATAGACACGATCAAGTGGGGAAGGCTGTCCACTAGTAGTTATGCAAAAAAAGTGCATCTTGCACATCCAGATAAATGGTACAAGCACAGATCGGCAGCCGTACTGGAAAACGAAAACCACAAGATGTTAAAATGTGTTTAGCCATGATAGGGATATGACACCTATTTGTTCGACAATCGCTTTTATAACACAGTTATAACAATCAACCAATCAGTAGCTTCAATGTTGCTATAAAAATTTTGAAGTTTGGATTAAGCTCACTTTGCCGTTGGCCTCGGTCTCGAAAAAACTCAGAATTGCACTGATTCATCGCGGCCATCTTTGTTATTAGGAATTACTTTAAACTCAAGCTCGGGACTGCATTCGTTTTTGGCCGATTTGATTTACTCACGCGCCATATTTGTTTAACATATTGGTCCAAATGCCACGATATTAACAAGAAAGAAAAGTCTTGCTAGATTGTAGATTTTGCCGTTTTAGCAGACAACAGAGTGGCGATCAAGCAGACGGAGACGCGGAGCAAGTACACTAAATCAGCCAGAGAACTCAAAGCGATCTTGAAAATGAACAAAGTATAAATAACACTACTAATAGGAGAAGCGCTAGGAACAATACCGGAAAACTCTGTAAAAAAGAATTTCAGGGATGTAAATTAGATGGATGGCTTAGAAAATTCTATGGATAACATTAATGAAAACTGCAGGAATATTAAGGAAAACCCTTGAATGCGGAAACTACCACACAGTAGTTACAGACATAAAATGAACATAAAACGCCAAGGAGACCATAAGAAATCATGAAAACTTAAATGTTTTAATTGTAAGTTAATACCCGCTCTGCATCTTTGCATTCTGCCTCGTTTTCGTTGTGCGTGTCTCCATAAACTGGCGCCCTATTAAATAAATTGCGGATATTTAAGGAGGATGCAAAGACCGAGAAAAGAAACCAGTAGCTAGATCTACGTTGGGTAGGGCAAAAAAGGATTGGGACTGTGGGAAGGTGTATTGCCACCTACATTCCAGTGGCGACCAATAGTTGCTACCAACAAGAAATCAATGATAAGCGACTGTTGCAGTAACGCAGTTATCTTTAAAAGTTATCGAAAGTGTGGGAGATTACTGGAAATTGGAAGAGGATTGTTGTCAGTCAGACTCAAGATAACAATTCAAGTTGTTCTCAAAGAGAAATCTTTGATTATGAGTTGTGTGACTTCTCAGAGTGAATAGTAATACTACTACTACTACTACTACTACTACTAATAATAATAATAATAATAATAATAATAATAATAATAATAATAATAATAATTTATATATTAATACGACAACGTATGTGTTCTTTTTTGTGTTTCGTCTATAGCTGGATCATGGATTTTTTTAAATAAATAATTTTATCAAGAATTCTTCATAAGTTTTGGTTTCGGTTTCGATTATGCCTGAAGGAACTCAAGTCATATATATATATGCCTGATGGATATATTTTCTCATTTAACTCTATAATAATATATACGAAATCTGCAAGAATTAAAATATCATATTTAAACGTACTTTTCGACTTGCTTTGCCGAGCGTTCGTGCTAGCTTAGATAAATACTTTTGCGGTTTTAACAAAAAAAGGTACAATAATAGCAGAGTGTCTCCATTTCCGCGGAATATCTACAGAATGCCAACATTAATGAGTGCCTGTGGGATTTCCACAGGTCCCGCTAGTAATGATGATTGTGATAATAATTGTTTTGCATTGCATTGCAAATAGATGCACTCCAAATATAAAGTAAATGAAAAGGTAATAACAATAGCATTCACAAATATGTTTCTCCTATCGAGAAATAGTATAAACTACGATTTAACAAAAGTAAATCCATTATATTGATATACCATATATAAGTGTAAATGCCCATTAGCAGAATTTATCTCTAAAGAAAGAACATATATTAGAGAGACACAGACCATCATTTCCACCTGCTATCTTCTCGAAATGCAATCTATCAACACTTAATAATATACAAGGTACCCAGGCAAGAATTTTGAAAACTGCTTAAATATAACACGACTATCCTGGTTCTCTTCTCTGGTGGCTTGCGCTTAGCATCTGTGAAGCATTGCTTATTCGACCCGTCCCCCCAAGAAAAAGGAACATCAGCTACCGGATTAGTTTTGGGGTGGGCACCCCGTACTTAAATGTGTATAGGAGCATCATCTAATCAGTCAATTAACCAATGACCCTACTTTATCCAACGGTATTTGAAGAAGATGCATGAGGTTTGAAGACCTTAGTACGTTGGTGAATTTCTCTACTCTCTCGCAGAAAAAAGCGATAATGTAAGCCCGCCATACTGAAGCAATGGATAAAAGGAATATGTCGAGTTTAGTGCCGATATGCCACAAGATGTGTATATACAGAGTGAAACGATTAAGTTGTCGCCCTTAAATGAATGAATAAATAAATAAATAAATAAAAATACAGCTTTATTTCAAAAACATTATGATCAGCAATAATCTGGTGACCATTCGACAAGCTCCCGCCATTATATTATAGATTCCAAATGCTTCGACCCAAAATTAGCTGAATAGTTTACTCGAGACCGTAATGGTAAAATCTTTGAAACTTTGGCCCCTTGGTAGCAAAACTTTTGGTTAAATAAAAAAGATCGCCTTATGCCTCAATACGTTTTATGTAAAAGTTCAAATGTTTAGACCAAAAATTTGCTGAGTAAGTTGGTAGATACCGCAGAGGTCATTTTTATTGAATGTGATCCCAATTTTGACGCCTAAACCGTCATATTTTTTAGGCTCAACTAAAATTTTTAAATAGTTGCTCTATGCTCATGACACTTACATTTCAAATGTCAAGTGTTTAGGTCAAACATTGGCGGAGGAGTTTGGTGGAGTTTTCAAAGTCTAAATCGACGAGACTTGACCTATTAAAAAGATGTTCTCAAATCTCAATACTCCTTATTTCAAATCTCGACTATTTACACTTAAAATAGCATAGAAGTTTGGTAAGAAAATGTACACACACAGACACACAAAAAGACAGATTATTTCACACGCACATATATATATACAAACACACACACACACACACACATATATATATATATATATATATATATATATATATATATATATATATATATGTATATATATATACAAGTAGGTCTGATTGAACACGACGAAGTTCTTCTTTTATCCAGTTTTTGATGGATAACTTTTCAATTCGCCGAGTGTTTATTTTATGTCGGCTGGCATGTTATATATTATGGCGACCAATATTTGGTGTTCGCCCGTATGCTTCTCAACCGCTTTTAATTAGCACGAAAAATAGAAATAGCTATGAATGCAACATGCCTCAATAAAGAAAATGATAATAGCAACAATCGCTCCTGACGACAATAGGATATAGCGATTGAGAAGACTATGGCTGTAAAAATACATTGGTGCCATTATATACAACATGCCAGCCGTAATTAAACAGATTGCCTAGGAATTCAAAAGTTATCTAATAAAATGGCAAAAGATAAGAACTTCCTCGTGTTAATATATATATTGTGTCCAATATAATATAATGATACATACGAAATCTGCATTAACAAAGATATTACATATAAGCGTATTTTACGACGACCTGTTTGTATATATATATATATATATATATATATATATATATATATATATATATGTATACATAGTCACCCATAGACAGTACTGTTTCATTGTATCAAAACTTATCAGTGCGGGTAGACTAGCACTTTTCCCTAGCCAAGGATTGAACCTAGAACCATCGCGTTGATATTTGACAGTTCTACTCATCCACCCACAGGAGAGGCGCCCGCATATATCCACAACCAATGTCTACTTCAAACAAGATTCGTCCACCACTTTTATAGTGCTCAAGCCGCTTGTCTTTTTATTTACAAGCTAAGATCGAGCCTCGCATTTATAGCCCTTAAGTAACGGTTGAGATTATTTACGATAATGTTCTACCCCAAAAAAGGAGGTCTTAAAATATATGTAGTCATTCACATGCAGTACTGTTTTGTAGTATAATAACGCATCTGTGTGGCTAGATTAGCACCTGTACCTAGGTAATATTGATTCTATACACATATATTTCAGTCTTTTTTTAATTATTCAAACTATTCTTCTGCTAATTTATTAATTTATTGCGGAGTTTTATCCTCGTCTTTCTTAGATGGTAACTGCGACGAGATAAAAACTCCTAACTGCATTCTCAGCAATTACTGATATCCATAGCTGTGGATAAAACGTTGAATCACTATGGTTGGGAATTTTCAGGAGATAGCGTTTGAATCCTACCCCAAACCAGCCAGAGGCTTACTTGGCCAAAACGTGGTGAGACGACAACAACTATGGACGGCAGTAATTGCTGAGAATGCAGTTAGGAGATTCGGAGTTCCTATTGCGTCGCGGTTTCCACCTAAGGAAGGCCAAAGGAATAGTTGGCCGAAACGTCGTGAAACAACAACTAAGAAAGGCGAAGATAAAACTCCACAATAAATAAATTAATAAATAATACTTATTTCAATAATAAATTCCAATTAAATAATACACACACACATATATATATATATATATATATATATATATATATATATATATATATATATATATATACTAGCAAAAGTACCCAGCGTTGACTGGGTTCAAAAACAGCCTACATAAAATGGACTCTGATTTATGAAAGTATGATAGGTTATGAAAAGAAACGGTTGTAATGAGATAGCTTCGAATTTGGGGGTATCAAAACTAAAACAAAATATGATGAAAGTAAAAATAAAATAGATAAACCCCATAATTTATTATAATATGCCTGTTCACACTGAAACACTTATCACAATATTCTGTGGATCTATATTCAAAAACCTTGTTAAACTTTGTGACATATTTCCATTCTATGGAGGTAAGGCGCGAACGAACACCCCATCATTTTATTATACCATATTTCTTCAAACTGAAACATAATTGCCAACGTATACTTACGCAGATAGATATGCAAAGTCTTTATTAAAGTGTGTGCCTATTTCCATTCTATGGAAGTCAGGCGCGAACGAAGACCACACAATTTTATTATACCATCCCTATTTAAGTTGAAACATGTTTATCAAAGTATTCTTATGTGCATCTATATCAAAAACACTTGCAAAACGATTTTTTTTTTTAATTTTTAATTTTTTTATTTCCATACTTTGTGGACCAGGCGCGAACGCAGACCCCACAATTTTAATGAATCATCATTATGCTAGATAAAACATTCCCATTCCTATGTCTCGGTACATCTTCTATCATTATATGCAATCAGTTTTTTTTTTTTTTAAATAGTCGGCCATATAGGAGCCTATCCGTGACCAGACACCCACACACATTCAGCTTTATATATATATATATATATATATATATATATATATATATATATATATCTTCTGCTCTTCTGATCTTGAGTATTTATTTCAAAGCATGTCTGCCGATGTTACACCCGACTTATTTTTAGATTAATTTTTTAAAGCTATATTTACGTTTGTTAGATCTCTGTACTGACTATTTCTCAACTCGACATATTTTTCGATTATTCATAAACGATTCATTTAAAATGAACGAAACAGACGTAAACAGACGTAAAACGTTGCAGATATTAACGTTAAACGTTTTTATCATCTTTTCAGGTCTTATGAATATTCACAGAAAGTTTTTTTTAATCTCACTAAATCTTAATTATTATTCAGATTGATAACCTTACACCTGTTATCACATCTTAATTTTGAATGTTTTTTTTTTTTATCGGCCGCCAGTTTTCGAATAAGCTAAAGACAAATAATCACAGACAAACCTTAATATATTCTAACGTGCTTACTGTCTTTCTCGCTATATAAAGTTAAGTATATGATTATCGTTCAATATTAGTGTGTAGTATTAATTTCTATACTATATATACGGCATGTTCAGGTGGGCACACTGGTTCTCGTACGATTCCCGAGGCCCTGTCGGTGGGGCATTAGAATACACCGACTGCCCCCTGCAGAGGGTAAAAGTCCCTCAATGGGGGTCCTGGATATGACCTTAAACTATATCCAGTGGTGAGGGCCCCAGCTTGTGGGCTTTGGGCCACCCTTCAATTACCATTGCTCCCAGGTCCACTCTGACCGGAGTGGTAGTACCTGTTAGGGTCCCAACTATGGGTTAAATAGAAACCGACGTGAAAACAACAAATATATTCTATTAAAATAAAAAATTCTTCAAAATCTTTGGATTCGGCATTAAATAACCCGAAAAGTGTTGATATGCCGTAAAACAAAAACAACCAACCAACCAACCAACCAACGTACGATCCCGAAACTAAGCAACGTTGAGCATGACTAGTATAATATTTATGATTATTTGGGAATTCTAGGCGCTGTATGTGCTCTCTGCTTGTCTCTGCATTGCTTCTAGTCGTTCTGAACCTCCACTTGCCACTGATAGTTAACAACACCGACTCGGAGATTGTGCAACTTTTGCCGCTCAAATGTCACGCGCAGGTACCCTTACAGTAGATATCTATAGTCTGGCAGTCTGAAAGAAGCTAATACACTAAAAACCCAGTTACTAAATGTCTGTGTCTGCCAACTACCCTTCAATCACCGGAATGCATGGTACAAGTCTGGATTAACTCAATATAGGTAATACACTTACATTATCGCTCCTGACGACGATGAGATATAGCGATTGAGAAGACTATGGATGTACAAAAACACTTGGCGCCATTATATACAACAACGCAAATAATATGCCATACTATAAGAAAAAACATCAACATTGCAATGGTCCAGTCTACTTGGGCATGATTGTGTGGAACAAGTATTTTGGTAATACGTATACAATTTTGTCTATATAAAGCTTAATTCAGTGAGCAAAACGAAGGGGCAAGCCATTCGTGGGTATGCAGGTATTTTCAAATATTAACTGTAAGTGTTAACTAAATATATGTAATAATTTTTGACGGCCTGTTATTTTTATCCTCATAGTTGTTGCTTTTTCACAATAATTCAGCCTACTTATCCTCTGTCATTCTTCAGGTGATTAACCGCGTGTGGTTGGGAATATTTATTATTGTAATTGTATCTAATAATTACTGCCGTCTATTGTTCTTGTTGGCTCATCATGTTTTGGCCAATTAATCCTCTGGCCTGCTTTGGGTAGGATTTAAACCGCTATCTTCAGAAAATGCTCAACCACAATGGTAGAGATTCAACACCTTTATCCACTACGCCCATGGACGCGGACAGAGGTGTTGAATATGGTTATATTTGCATAGTGTTCAAACGACTGCTAGTGATGCTAGCAGCTTCGATAAGCATCTATACTTTGGCTGCCGCTGATATTTGCACACAGGCTCATACGCGCTGTTTTGCATTTAAACATTCAAATTTATATGTAGATCATATATATATATATATATATATATATATATATATATATATATATATATATATATAATCAGGACACACCAATTAAAGGCTATTTCCGAGATGTGAATTTTATTTAACATCCTTTCAAGCTTAACGTTTTGAATTTTTCCAAGATTTATAGAATAAAATATATATATAATTGGTGGTTGCTTAAATATGAAATAAGAATTAAAAGATAAGGTTTCTTAGCATCTTATCGTGATTTTACACTGTGAAAACGACATTAAATTGGTGCATAAACATTTATGTTACGCGTCACTAGAACGAGTATTTATCTATGTTTATACAATCAACATACCGTGTATAATAATATATAACGAAACATATTTCTTAATGGGTTTGCTGCCCTCTACCAACGTCAAAACAAACTCAAGTATTAGTTTTTTTCTGATCGATATATCAGACAGATCCGACAGGAGTAATGCATCTTTAGATATAGCTGACTCTTATATAGGTTGAATTGTGTATCATGAATCAAATATATTTTAGGACAGAATGATATGCTATATCTTTTCCTTTAGCAACAGATTTGACTTGAATCTTACTTATCGATCTGGAGTGCAGAGTTATTTCCAGGGAAATTATCAAAGCCAGAGGTTTCCTGAAATGCTGTATAGTCGGTTATCTCTATAACTATATATCTATTTATCGCTTCCACGTATATATAATTATGTCTTTTTTACATAGGGATCACTACTTATCAAGGCCCGGGGGCACTCGAGGATAAGGGTTAATGAGTATACATTAGCCAATGTAATTATAGCGTAGTAAACATAAGTAGTGGGAATTTTATAGATTGGATTACTTATGGGGCGGTTCATCAAGAACTTCTTTACGTTGGACCTGAAGACAATCATACTGTAATCAGCTGGAAAGCAGGTATTCTGAAGAGAGTTTTATAAGCGTCTAGTTTTAAGAAAGAAACTTTGTTCATGGAATCTACATTTAGGTTTAGGCACAGATGAAGAGTGTGAGAAATTATTGATAGTGGTTTGGGCTAGATGATTGTTTTCTGTGAAGTTTTGACCAGGGGTGGGGCATAGATTGCAGCTCAGATAAAAACTTTCCATGAAAATAACGATAAAGAAAAAGACAGGTTCGTAACGTCTTTTCTGTGGAAAAGAGGTAGCAGGGAAGCGAAAAGGGTATCTCACAATAAGCTACGAAGTCTATTTTGAAATCTTTCAAGGCAGGATAAGCTTACTTCTCCAGGCCAGATTTGGTAACGGTGTTGCATTTCTACAAAAATGCACGCTGCTAATAAATATATACACTCTGGCTTGTTTCAGCCGTTTTGACAATCAAACAGAAATACATTTTTTTATAAAACTGTATTCATTTATTATTTGGCCAGCCAGTGGTTCGAGTGCGTGTCAAGCGAAGGTGGAAAAAATGGATGGTTGGAGTGACGAGCTAACGACGTGGCAGTCGCGCACCTCAATTCGTCCCAGTTTTTGTGTTCGTCGGACCTCTTGATTTTACTGACAACTGTTTTTCTTTTTCTCATCAGAGGTCAACATGTGTGTACAAACTCCCAAATGTTTTTCTTTGTTCTCTGCTTATATGGAATTTGTGTGTTGCACGATCTATAAATTCCTTTATCTAACAAAAAGCCATTTATTTCAACAGAGAAAAAATAATAATGTAAGCGTTGAAAAAGAAAGTTTACCAATGTGGATTCAGAAGAATTAACAGGAACATGACAATATTTATTATAATAAGGGGTCTTGGTGGAAAGGAAAACAAATGCAAATAATTATCGGGGAGAAACAGCTTAAAGCAAGCAGATTGAAAATCGGCACTTCATTCAGATTTGACGACATGTAAACACACTCTTCATGAGTTCTAAGCCTGGATCAACTTATAAGCAAAATTAAACAAGCAAATAGTGTATAATAATAAAAGTTAGCCACGTTAAAACGTAATAGATACACAATCATTATAAGTGTATATGTTTTTTTTTTTTTTTTTTTTTTTTTTTTTTTTTTTTTTTTTTTTTTTTTTCAAAATATGTATTCAAACATAATCGAATATAAGGAAGAAATAGGTCCGGGATATGACCTTAAAGTATATCCGATTGTGAGGCACCGGCTTGTGGGCTTTGGGGAGTGTGGAGCCACCTTTTAATTGCCATTTCTCCAAGGTTCACTCTGGCCCGAACTGGTAGTACCTGTTTGGGTCACAACTATGGATTAAATAGAAACCGACTTAAAAAGAAAAAAACGAAAACAAATATACTCTATTAAAAAATTTAACTTTCAAGATCACTGGATTCGGCATTAAATAGCCTGAAAAGGGTTGATATGCCGTAAAACAAAAACAACTAATAAACCAAGAAATAAATAAATGAATATTGTTAAAAATTATGTTATTTCGTTTTAAGTACACATTGCCGTTCAAAACAAACATTTATTACATATTAATGCGTTCCTGGTGGACCTATAATTCTCCTGGATTTCCAAGTGAAGCATGCATGGATCCTCGTAAGTGCACAATGGACGAGACATAAAAAATGACTAAGTTCAGCATTTGCCCCTCCCCCCCCCTCTGTAAGCCTGAAACATCCCCAGAGGATGTCAAATCATGTTGAAAATGAAATGACGGTGCAGTTTTGGGCATTAACATATGCACATTTGAGAACTGCACTACGCAAAAAAAAAAAAAAAAATGACTAAACCCATTTAGCCCCAAAAGTCTCCAAAGCCTCACCATAGTTACATTGTTGTTCAACATCAGGCAATACTGCTAAATTGACATACACAGAAATCTTTGAAAAATATGGTAAAATAGTCCCCAAAATGGAGTGTTTCATTAGCCCTAAAAGAGCTCCTGGCGCACACCCAAGAGTTATCGCAAAATATAGGCAAACAAAATTAGATAGAAATAAGTTAGTTACAACTTTTCTGAAAATTTTATAAAAATCTAAGACTATATTTTTTTAATAAGTACAAAAGTATGAATTATAACCATTGTAACACGAAAGGCACCATTAGAAGGGCAACCGGGGTTTCCCGAAAAATCCGTTCGGTTACTGTTTACCTCAAATCATGTTTATGCAAAATTAAAAAAATTATTCCAAGGCGTAGTTATTGAGAAAGGTGCGGACAGACAAACAAACGAACGGGCGAACGGACAATGGCGAATTTACAGGGCCACCCTTCTTTTGTTGGGGGACCAATAAAGAAAACTATATTTTATTTAATTAGAGTCTAGGTGCGATCTGGACAGTGGTTTTGGGGTGGCGAAGTCTCTCTCACGTATGCATTTTGAATATTCGTTAAGTCGCCTTCTTTTAAATCGATCGCATAAATGCATATACTAGTAGGAAGACACGACGTTGCCTACATTTAATGATAACTAACGAATGTTCAACCTCTTCATTTTATTGTCATCCAAATCAGTAATCAATCGTTTGCTAATTCCCAAAAAAGTAAACACAACAAATTATTACGAAAACCATTCTTAATAGATATATTAATATGATATCGTAACGTATGTTTAACATTTTAATAATGAAAAGAAATCATCATCATCATGAAGTCCATTAATCTTGATGATGATAGTTGGGGCCTCAGTGTTTTATCCCTCGGTGTTGGCGTATTCTCATTCCATCACCACAGGACTTTTCACCTTGGCTTAAAACTTGCTTGCGCAGTTTAGTTGCAGTATCTGTTACGCAACATATAGATACCCTCTGATCCTCCAATGCTTACGTCCAGTGGAGCGAAACCGCGACGACTGACAGCAGATAAAGCCGATGATGACCCATAGCCCTTTGATGAAAACTGCAAGGCAGCTGTAGGATATGAAGTTAGAGTTCCCATCTCTTAGCCTTCTGCTGTAATAAGGCCCACAAGGCAGTGATGTTTGATATTGGGGTTGGTTCTCCTAGGCTTCGCCCAACCAAGAGCATCAACAAGACAATGTGCCAGGGCATGCCCAAATATTGGTGAGCCACGACGCACTACCTCTGGAGTCCCCTACTACTCCGAGATCTCCCACAAGTGTAGCATGAATCCCCAAGGCCCCCAGTTACCGTGTGTGACCAACGTGAAGGCACTGTAGGAGTCTTGATGACGGAGAGGTTATGTACAAGCAGGGAAGACTGAATGCATATCTGCTCCCTTTTCGCTATGAGTTTAGCCAGCGGTGTTAGCTGGAAGCAGGAAGGCATGCAAGCATGAACTTAACACTAACTTATGTTGTATATTTATCTAATAAGTGGAAACGTCGAGTGATTGTCTAGTGGGCCAGTCTATTTGTTCATATGCCGTTGTGTGTGTGTGGGTGTTATGGTACATGTATTTTTGAGACATACCTTCATGTGTCGCGATGTTGGTCCACCTGAATTCATCTCGTGTCTTGGAGAGGAGACGGGAACCTGTTTTTGACGAAGATTCATTCACTCCCAGAGAAGGAATTGGTTTTATAGCTTTTATTCATATTCCAGATGTCGAACGCAGAAGGACGGATGTGAATCTTTGGCCTGCGTGATTTCATTTCTTGGTCTCATTTCCGCCCACGTCAGCGTCCGCCCAAGTGAAGGGAGGAGACAACTGTTAAGCCGTCCTTGTCTGCTATTTCCAAAACCCAATCTCCTCGATTCATCTAACCTGATCACGTGGCTCACGCGCATCCGATCAGTTAACCCTTACTCACCCTGTAAATGTGTCTACAATATAATTTACACACCTCCCTCTCTTTCTCAATCCATTCTCTAACATTCCTTCCCCCATTATTTTTCAAAATGTTTGGCGAAGACATACATTTTCTACTCCCCACATTTACTAAGGGAATCCTAAGCTCTCCCCACTGGCAAAGGGATTATCATACCATTATCCAATAAATCATAACATCGAATAAACAAAATAACATCCACAAATAATACCATGTTGCACAAATCCTTGCGCCCTCGAAGGTCAACCTCACTGTGAGCCCATGGCCCCTATCCCTTAGGATCATGCAGAGATCACGATATCTCTCGTCACGCTATAACGCGTTTCCATAAGCACATGACTCCTACGAGATAAAAGATTTTTCTTATAACATCACGAGAGCATTTTCCTATGTCTCCCGTCGAATTACGCACCCAGAGGAAAATCCCGTGAAAAAATTCCACAACCATTTCGAAAATTAGAAAAAATATCGACTGAACCTGTGACTCTTCCAAAACTTAAGAATTAGTTGACTCCTTATTCATAACCCAGTAGTGTGCTTTTTTCTATTTCTGCTTTAATCTTATTTCTTTCTCTTTTCCCCTATTATTATTCTCATAATTATTATTATTACTCTTATTATTATTATTATTATTATTATTATTATTATTATTATTATTAATTAACATGTTCTTACTTTTTAATTTATCATTATTTCTATAAACCCGACAAAGCAAAGATTCACTCCTCAATTCTGCGAAAAATAAATACATGTCAAAGAACAACAAAAACCTGCACAATTCTGATTTGAGAAAACATCAATTGCATAAAAATAATAATTAAAAATATCCCTTATAAGCATTCACAAATTCTCATCCCACCAAGAATAAAATTCCAAATAACAAAACACAGTTTCGTGGAAACCCAATTTTGTCCATGTCATCAAATTCTAGAGTCGGTCGCATCACCTTGACCATTTCACGGAATATCATCAAAAATTAAAAAATAAATAAAAAATTATGGTTGTTTACAAAAAATACATAGACATTTACAATTAACATACATAGTCATTTCCAAAAAATGATAAAACGGCTACCTTATAAACGTCAAGACAATCCTTCATCAAACAAAATTTCAACAACTAAATAACAGATCGATGGAACTAAAATTGTCAACGTCACCTAACTCTGTTTTGTTTTTAAAGAAAAAAAAGTCACATTTTACTCATCCGAGTGATTATTTTTATGGCCACATGCCATTTCCTCTTCTGACCTTTATATTATGTCAGGAGCATTTCATTTGCTCCCTGACGCTGGACAGGAATATATTTCTCTCTGCTATATTGGAAAAACTATATAGCTTAGCGAAAAATATCGAGACTTCCACACATGATTTTTTTCCACGTTGATCCTAGTCGAAATCAACGGAAATCCTCTCATCCAATAGAGAATACCTGTGTTCTTTTTCCTAATCTAAGAAAATACATTTTAAATTATTATATACCAATTAGAAGCATTTACATCAATAAACAACATTTTTTCCACACTAGAAAAAAATTGCTAAGAAAAAAAAACGTACACTTAGAGAAAAAAGAGTCCACATTGGCAGAACCTGTCCATTGTTTTTCACAAAAAGTACACTTTGTTTTTCACTAAAAGTAAACTGAGTGTTACAGTTTACAATTTGCAACACTTTAAATGTGTATAATTGGGTAACATTCGAATTCCATAACAAAAAAAAATTCTTTGACGTGTTTCTATTTTAATGTGAAAGGCTTATTCTCAACCACGCTGTAACTAAAGTTCATATTTTTCTATTTTCTTGTCTTTCATTGGATGTATTAAAAAAATGTTTTCTTCTTCTCTGTTTTCAATTTTCATATTCAAAATCAACGATTACTTATCTGTATTTCGATCGAGCTATCTGTTTTTTTTTTAATTTCTTCTATTTATTTTTTTCTACACAGAAACGTTCTTTTTTCTTTTCTTTTCTTAAGTTAGCCTATAAATCAATCTATTTATAATTTTACTGTGCCCATTTTTCTTCAGATTCATTCCTTTCTTACTTTTTTCCGTTGTGTAGTGTACAATTTTGTTCGTTGTGTATATATTTATTTTTTATTATGTTAGCCTCCAGGTTCGATTTTTTAAAATTTTCTTTGTCTTTTATCTTTATGTCTAGTATACAATATTTTTCTTGTGTCTATATATTCTTTTTCACCGTAGTAACCTCCAGGTTCGATTTTTTTCCACACCCACCCTTGTATGGATGGATTGGTCCACGAGCACCAAAATTGTATTTTTTGTATATTTATCTAGTAAGGGGGCACGTTGTGTGATCGTCTAGTGGTCCAGTCTATTTCTTCTTATGCCGTTATGTGTGTGTGTGTGTGGTGCATGTATTTTTGAGACATACCTTCATGCGTTTTTTATTGATGTTGGTTCACCTGAATTCATCTGGTGCCTTGGAGGGAAGACGGGAACCTGTTTTGGACGAAGATTTCTTCACTACAAGACAAGGAATTGGTTTTATAGTTTTTATTCACTTTCCAGATGTTGACCGAAGAATGTGGAAGTGAATTTCTGGCTTGCGTGGTACAAGTCAGCGCCCCCCCAGTGAAGGGAAGGAGACAACTGTTAAGCCGTCCGTTGCCTTCTATTTCCCAAACCAATCTCCTCAATTCAGCCAACTTTATCACGTGACTCACACGCATCCGATCAGCTAACCCTCACTTCCTGTAAACGCGTCTACAATATAATTTACACGTTTCCCTCTCTTTCTCAATCCATTCTCTAACACATATACCAAACACACAAGACGCATCACATGCCCTTCAGAATCCAAATGCACACATGAATAGAAATACCGTAGATATAAAACATAGCGTAAAATTACTTTAAACAAAATAAAGTAAGAAACCGGAAACACACTAAGACATAGCATGTCAGTATTGTTTTCTAAATAATCACTGATTTTAAATAATAATAAATACCCGAAAAAGACCGACACCCAAACGTAAAGTAAGTTAGTCAAGTACGAAAAAACCTTAAGATAGTTAGCCACGAGCTTTAAATACTATTTACAAACCTACTTATTCTTAACATAAGGAAGCTTTCACGTGAATGATTGGCACATGCGCAGTCGTAAAACAGTTGAAAAAAGATTAAAATCCCCCGATTACTAAATTTTGTCTCTTAACGAGCTTTCCTTCGAATAAAAATTTAAATAAAATAGTTTGCACATGTCTAAATAGAAATCTTACAAAATTTCAAGCCTGTAGAATAACAATCGTTGAGTATATCGGTAAAAAGTCGTTCTAACACAATTACATGCATTCTTATATATATATATATATATATATATATATATATATATATATATATAAATTCCACTAGAGAGTCATACCTTATACTATAATATTCCTATGTAAACACACACACAACCACACTCTATCGTTCACGCACACACACACACACATATATATATATATATATATATATATATATATATATATATATGATAAAAATGAATAAAATAGTATTCCAAAGAAATAATATTCCATCTCTCTCTCTCTCTCTCTATATATATATATATATATATATATATATATATATATATATATATTCCATATATACATAGAGAGAGAAAAGCTCCGACTGTCATTTGCGCGATCAGGTGTCGATCAAGGCTTAAGGTAGTTGCTTGTCTAGCCGCAGAGATTAGCTGTGAAACAGCGAAAACGTAATGTATTTGGATGAGTATAATGCTCCCTATCTTAGGTTGGGCATTTGTGAAGTTGCATAAAAATGACCAATAGTCTATGTAGTGTAAAACAAGTTGAGGTTATATATATATATATATATATATATATATATATATATATATATATATATATTAAACAGAGTGAATATGTAAAGTAATGCTTTTGTGTATAATAGTCTTTCTTAACTATCATAGAGAAAAGACTGACAGACATTTTCACTTTTATAGATATATAAATAGACAGATAGATTGGATGCAATATATAGTAATGATTTAAAAAGTATAAAAAAAAAAGACTCATGCGCCACCACCGAGAATCGAAACCAAAACGTCCCGCTCACGATTTATTTTGCCTCTGCCGTATTTTACTGGGCTATGAAAACATGTCTACTGCAAGGCTAAAAATTAAAACATGAACCAATAGCTCCTACGTTACGCATTCGTAAGGCCGGCGTTCGAAATTCACCTGGCACATTTCGTTTATTTTTAATTTTCACACTTTTGCACCTATTTTTCTGGGCATGAATTCAAATACCTTATATATGAAGTTTCATGTCTGTAAACCAAAAGCTCTAGGAGGGGTTTGGTAGGCAAAATTTGTTAAACACAAATATATATATACTAGCATGGGTTCCCGGCGTTGGCCGGGAGCAAGAAAAGGTAATTTATTAAACTTTTACCCCTATCATGACCCGTTAAAATGTATTGTTTTGGGCTCAAACGAGGTTATTAAGTTAGATCCATGTCCAAATAACCTATATCTAAAAGTTCAAGTGTGTACACCTAAAATTGGCGGAGAAGTTTGGTAGAGTTCTCAAAGATCACATCGTTGAACTTTGACCCCTTAACAGCCAAATTTCTGGTCAAACACCGATCACATAGATTTCCCCAAATCTCAGTAGCCTGTATCTGAAATTTTGTAGTCTGTAGACTGAAAATATACAGAGTTATTGCGTAGGGAAATGTACACAGACAGACACACACACAGACAGACACGTTCACTTATATATATATATATATATATATATATATATATATATATATATATATATATATATATAAGCTTGCTTACGTTTTTTTTCTCATTCAGAACCTATGATAACACTTAATACCCCTCTAAAATGAGTGTCGTTAGAGGTCTGTTTAGTTACCCTTTCACATTACTCCCTTGAGAATCGAAAGTATCCTTCTAGTTTTCATGTCGTTGTGTCCGTTGCTTTGAAGTGCAACCGGAAGATAAATGTGCATTTCGGGTCACTTGACGATTGCGCTTGTTTTCCGCTCTCGAAAAAGAAAGTCGTTCGGAAATTCGATTGGAGAATGTGAATTTTCATCATCTCCTGAATCTCCATCCCTTCCTACTTCAGATGCTTTTTCATTCAAACTTGTGATAAAGTGAGCTGCTCGAGAACTTTGGGATCTGGAAAGGAAGATGACTGCTCATCGAGAGAACCTAAGTGGGAATGTAATTCCGCTCGGCTTGAAAAATAAGTGGCTCGCTTTGCGCGCCCAGTGTATGAGTATTGTTCGCGGGTTTCTCTTACTGAATGAAATAAAAGACAAAGGAAAATAGCGCTGAGGGCACGAATAAAAGGTAAAGATAAAAATAGAGATATGATGAGAAGTGAAATTCTCACGAGAGTAGAAATATTGGAAAAGTTTTACGGAAATGATTCCAAAAATGATAAATGTGTGTGTGTATATATATATATATATATATATATATATATATATATATATATATATATATATATATATATATCAGGAAGTGCGCAATCTCCATCCAAACCTCTCCTGAGTCAACATTCTTAAATACCAGTGGCAAGTGAATTATATGTACAGGACGTCTCGAAACAAATACTGAGATAAGCGGGGGGTGCATAACAAGACTGAACTTTATATATATATATATATATATATATATATATATATATATATATATATATATATATATATATATGATAGCAGCCAGGCTAACATTTAATCTTAAATGCGACTAAAAGCATGAAAAGCTGTTGAAGTGCAAAGACAGTGTAGGAGTGTGTATAGATTTTTGGGAGACACCCGTTATATATATATATATATATATATATATATATATATATATATATATATATATATATATATAGTAGTAAGTTATGAAATATATATGGCAAGTAAACTACACAGAATATTCAGCGTTTCAACCACACTAGGATTCATCAGGCTTATGCGAGGAGTTGTGTCGCTAGATACGAGAGGTGTGCAATAAGTAATACCCCTGACCCACTTCCAGTTGTCTGATCCAGTTGGTATTTTGCATTTATATCTCTACGGGTTTTGTGGCAAATTACAGCTCTGAACTAATTATAATTGTGGTTTCTTTTTTACAGGTGTTTGAACTGACTCAGTTGTTAAATGGAGCCTGTTGAATGTTGAGCAGTGATCCGGTTTTTGTATTTGAAAGAACGCACACCACAGGAGACTTTTGATGAAATGAAAGAAACGTATGGTGATAATGCCCCATCATATGATCTTGTAAAACACTGGCATCGTGAATTCAAACATGGCCGCAAGTCTGTGGAAACAGCTCTCAGACCTGGTCGCCCATCTTCTGCCATTGATGAGGCATCTATCCTTCAAGTTGAGGCTGCCATTTGCGAAGATCGGTCATTATTCGTACTTATAATGTTGTTCATTAAATTTATCATTTTTAATTCGCTTATCATTAAGCGGTCTTTATCGCGGTCTTTATTATCATCGACTTCCTTTGATGTCGATAAATTGTAACTCATCTGTAATTAATTAAATAGAAATTTTGTCCGTCTGGCAGTTTTGTCCATGAGAAAGCAATTATTTACATGATAAAGTCATTGCAGAATTCGTCAACATTCAAATTAACAGAGAACTTTGCTGATTTTAGAATTAATAAAAATACAATAATTTATCTATTCTATCAATAAACGTGAACATGTTTGTACCTGGCTGTGAAGACAAGTCTGAACCTACATACTCAACATTTTTTTATCTACAGACTTGAAATGTGCGTATATATGGTATTCAGAGATGTTGAATACCTTTCAATCGGTTATTTATTCATTTATTTATTGTTGGCTATTATCCTCATCTTGTATGCACTTCTAAATAACGGTATGGGACAACCAAAAATTCTTGATGTACCGTATTACTGATTATTCCCCTGGACCACCATTCCTCCGACCTGGCAGTAATATCCCGGAAAATATTGAACTCACTCTGATAATTAGTTGCCCAGGTTGTTTTTTTTTTGTTTTTTGTTTTCTTACACAGTGATCACCACTTATTAAGGCCCGGAAGCCACTCAGGGATGAGGGTTATTGCAAGTACATTACGTTAGTGAGGAGATTTGCTGATATGTTTACTTAAGGGGGCGGTTCATTAGAAATTTGTTAAGATTGGACTTGAAGACACCCAAGTTGTAGTCCGGAGGGAAGCAGGCAGACGGAACAGAGTTCCACAGGCGTGCAGTTCTAAGAAAGAAGCTTTGTTCATGGAATCTGCGTTTTGATTTAGGCACAGATAAAGAGTGGGGGAAATTTTTCACAGTGGATTCAGCTAGACGGGTGTTTTTTCGTGAAAGATTGGCGAGGGGGGGACCAGAGATTGGAGTTCAGACGAGCATCTGCCATGGAAATAACGATAAAACAAGGACAGGCTCGCAACGTCTCTTCTGTGGGAGAGAGGTTGCAGGGTAGAGAAAAGGGCATCCCCCCACTAAGCCACGAAGTCTATTTTGTACTCTGTCAAGACAGGATAGGCTGTTTTTAGCAGCTCCTGCCCAGATATGGCAACAGTATTCCATCCTTGGACGTACTTGGCTTTTATATAGATAGAGAATTGCATCCGTAGTGAGATATCTTCTGGAGCGGTAGAAGGATCCCACCATCTTTCCAGCGACCTTGGCAACAGACTTGATGTACGTGTTCCATTTCAGATCAGGAGTAAAGGTCAAACCCAGAAGCTTGTCAAAACACTGGGCCTCACCCAGACGAGAGCCATCCATCACAAAGGTTGTATGAAATCCTTTTTTCTATGACTCTTATTCTCCATTCCAATAACATTTTCAATATATTTGTTGAAAAGAAAAATACCTGTTTATTCATAGCTGAACATTTTGCTAATTGCATTTCATTTCCTCAGATGATATGAGCCATTATTGAAAATCCATGAATTATGGAAATAAACATTACATTTCTCTAATGTTTCTCTCTATATTCCTTGTGTCAAACAATACATTCTAAACTTAATATATGTGTATATATCTTGATTTACATAATTTTACTTTATTCATTAAACTTTATATATATATATATATATATATATATATATATATATATATATATATATTAGGGTGATATATAAGTTCCTGCCGTTTTTTTAATCCAAGAATTTTACCAGCAAATGATATTTGGATCTAAGCACCAGGATTTAGGTCTGAATCCCATCAACTGAAGGTGGAGTGAAATTGTCGCAAAATCACACCTCATGTTTTCCATCAACATCAAAATGAAACGAAAATTTTACGCAAATTCCTCGCAGTGCAAAGAAAATTGATCACACAGCACAGTGGCACAGCCACAGCTCTAGAACTATGGGACACTACTTGTTTCATAATAATCTGGAGCAAAAATATGATCGGTCGGTGGTATAATTGTGCAATCAGGTTGACAAAAAGTATTGTGGTTTGTAACTTTTAAATTCATATGAAGATATCTCTGTTCAACCAAACATTCATTCATCGTATTAAGCACCTTTTGAAGAAACACACTCGCAAAACGGGTGTATTTATCTCATTAACGTAAATATCTTCCGTCTTGCTTGTGATGAAGTCGCTTACGACGTTCTGTATATCACTTACATATTTGAAGCATTTTTCAAAGAGATGGTTCGAAGAGTTGTAGTCTGTAGGTGAGAGGTCTTGAGAGCAAGAGGGATGCGAAAGAGTTTCGTAGCCTCGTTCCTTCAATTTCTGCAAGGTCGGTTTAGCGATGTGCTGTCGGCCATTTCCGAAGAGAAAAACAGTGCATTTTCTGTTGACGAATTCTGGGCATTGTTGAAGTCTCTGATGCCTTTGTTTACCGTATTCACCGCCGTAATGGTTTCGCCTGTATTAAAACAAAATTGTCATGAATGACACCGGTGTTAGAGAATGGAGAGAGAGAGAGAGGGGGGGGAGATTGGAATTATAGTGTAGAAACGTTGACCGGAAGTAATAGGTCAGCTGATTTGATTGCGTGTGATTCATGTGATCAGGTTAGCTGAATCGTTGAGATTTGATTTGGACTCACAAGACAACGGATGGCTTCCCGTTGTCTCCTCCTCTTCACTGGGAGGGGGGGGCGAACGCTGACGTGTGTAAAAGAAGAACCCACACAGGCCGATTTCACTTTCCACCTTCTGCAGGACATCTGTGAACAGTGAAATAAACTATAGAACTAATTCCTTGTCTTGGAGTGATTGAATCTTCATCCAAAAACAGGTACCAAGTCTGCCTCCAGGACGAGAAATTCCAGATGGTCCAACATCGAAGAAGAAGAGGTAGGTTCTGAAAATACATGTCACTCACACACGATTCCCTTTATGATACAACATAAATACATAAGATAACACGTCATCTCTTCTAATCCATTATTAGAGATGACGCAACAAACTCTCAACCCTTTATTATAGAGCAACAACGTAACACCGGTTGCAAACAGGCAGTGAGACCTTTTTGTGCAGCTCGGCTTCGGTAAGTGTTGTGGAGCTTTGTCTAACCATGAGCTTAGTGTCGCCGACTTTTGTAAAGAAGCTATTTTTAATCGCATGTTACAATCCGGTCGTTCGTGTTACCTAAAATAAACATCAGACTATATAACGGCGTTTCTTTTGGTTGCCGTTAAATTCGTAATGCACCGATTTATTAATGCTTTTCTCTTTGCAATCTATCTCAAGTGGCTGGGTATCGTCATATACATTACATCTAATTGAGAAAAGCTTCTCGAACAGTTGTGTGTAGATTGGCTTCGACTACAGCTCTTCATCGAGCGTTGTCCACATCCGATCGGTGACCACCTAGCTCATCAGCTTCAAGACACTTGTCACCGCCACGATATGTGTTGATCACCATTGTACTATGTGCTCAGTAGTGGTTCTCGGGCCAAACGTTTCGTGGATATCGCGAGCTGTTTTAGCAGCTTTTTGAGCTAGCTTGAATTGAAATAACAAAGTTGTGCGAACTTACTGTTTTTTCATCCAGTATTCAATGTTCTGAAAAGAAGACATAACTGTTTTAAAACGATTGTAATTGAAACAATTAGATAGAGCGAAAAACGCTGTTTAATATATATATATATATATATATATATATATATATATATATATATATATATATTAGACAGGCAAAATTTTAAAATGATGAAAAATAAAGGAACAATGCTCGGATGTTATAAAATAAATAAGTCCATTAAAAAGTCACGGATTTTAATAAAACTCGAAACTCTTTTCGTCAGAAAACTTCTCAAGGATATATGTTTGAAAGAAGGATTTCGTTTTTTTTTTTTGTTTGTTTGTTTTTTTTTCCAGAAATACTATTACGAAAGGGATAGAAACAACAAGAAAACACTTACATGTAATGCATCCCCCCAAATAGTTCTAACTATAACTGCTTGCACAAAGCAGGTGGGGGGGGCTAAAACTTATAGCAAGCAGCTCGATGTATTTTCAAATAGGTTTTTGTTATATTACTATTACTTATATATAATGGTATTATAACGAAGATTATTTGAAAATAAATTATTTGAAATCCAAATTAAAATACCGCAAGAAAATTCTTGCCAACCAAATAGTAAATCAAAAAGAACTAATCCCACAATAGACATACTTGACCACTGTATAGTGTTCGATATAAATGGAACAACGAAAAAGGGGTTGATTGATCGTCAAATATATCGAATCGACTCTTGATCGTCATGGGAGACAACTGAGTTTTGACTGAAACACTGACTATTAACATCCCCGAAACGAAAACATCTGCACTTGTAAATTAGCGTTCAGCAAACGACGCTAAATATCGCTGAGTCATTAATAATCGCAGGAAAGACGGTGTCCGGGTGGCAAGTGTTTAATAAATCAAAAAATGAGACTGGGTTTATTTGGCGAAATTTATTTTGAATTTGATAGCTCTTGCGTTCTTGAATATTCAGTTTCTCATTAATTTTAAAAGTGATTGAATATCCCCATAGGTGCGGGAAGGAGCGACCATGTTGGACTATTTTAGTTTAATTTTATTTTTTTGTCGCGGTTGTCGAATGTTGATTCTTTGCCTTTATAAAGGAAAAATATTGTATTTTTATTTCGTTTCTCGATTTTTTTTTATGAATTACATTATATTTCATCGACTTGTTTTATTGTTTTTATTATCTGTCCATTTTCGAGCATATTTCGATTTGAATATTTGTGTGTTTTTTTTTTGTCCGTTGCTTGAATAATTTACCGTTTTTCTCTTTTACTTTCTGTTTATTTCATTTTCATTTCCCCAATAAATACACAAGAAAAAATGTATTTCTCATGAAGCAGACAACTAAAATCGATTTAATATACGAGTACATTCTAAAAGTAATAACCTCCTATTTTTTATTCTTCAGAGTGGATTGAAAATGGCATTTTCATAATGACTGAACTTGCGAACTTATAACCATACAGTTACATCGCTCTGTTGCAGATATTGACGAAAGCAACTCCTGCCATGGTGGTTCGTCAGAGATATATTAATGAATTCATACATGCAGATAAAATAGAACCTAGCAACATTTATTAGCGATTGTTGAACGTTTACGAAACGGATTCAGTTGAAGTTAGTCCAGTTAGGAGATGGCTTCGTCTATTTCAGAGTAATGACTGAGAAAATTTCTGGTTTTGTGCACTGCCTGAAGAATTTGTACCTGTTAAACTCTAATTTTTAGCTATAGATCATAGCGCAATGCGATAAGAATAGATAATATTAACACTTACATCATAAGAAATAAAATTGATTTAGTCAAGAAAATTCGTAATTACAGCTCTGTAGATGTCAGATTGGGATGCTGGTGCATCTTATTAAAAACATTACTTTTCTAACATACTAAAGAAAAACTTGAATACCTACAGAAAAAAAGCTTGAATAATTATTGGAAAGAGCTTGGTTTCTAACAGAAGGGAGGTGTATTGTCTAATAGAGAGCTTCAACGCTCACAAAAAAGAGCTTATATATCTACTAGAGAAAACATGCGTTCCTACAGAAGAAAGTTTCAATGATACAGGAAATAGCTTGACTTCATAGTGGATACAGCTGTAATACCATCTAAAGAGAGCTTGAATGTCTACAAAGGATACCTTGAATGACTACTAGATACTATTCTTGAATGTCTAAAGTCTTTATATCAAGTAGTTTGTCAGGATAACTTCGTACGAGGATAGTTTGCCTGCAATTAAACACTGTCCGAATATTCAAAATCACATAATATTCGTGTGCCCCCAAAATATTTTAGCTATGGCTAAACTATAGTGACTTATTCCCTCAGTGTTGCTGCCGTTAAGAACAACACTAAAGTGGCTACGCATTCGACTAAACGACTTATTGTCTTGAAATCCTAGTAGACCAATAGACTTAAATAACTACATAATATAACATAGTTAATAGGTAAATGAGTGGGAGGAAAGTGATATTATTAACTTCTTTAAAACTTTTGAATACTAAACGAGAACTGTAATGGACTATTCAAATACATTTGCATCCTACCTAGTGATTAGGGAAAGGGGGCGCTTGATTACTAAGCACTTAAGTAAAATGAAATTAAATAAAAGGATTTGAGATAGATCTAAACGTTATTTTTTTATTGCAGAATATTATCCTCATCTTTATTAGTTATTGTTTCACGACGTTTCGGACAACTATTCCTCTGGCCTTCTTCAGGTGGTAATCGCGGCGGGAGATGAACTCCGAATCTCCTAACTGTATTCTCAGCAATTACTGGCATCCATAGTTATTGTCATCTTACAACCGTTTGACCAAGTAAGCCTCTTGCCGGCTTTGGGTAGGATTGAAACCGCTATCTCCAGAAAATTCTCACCTGGAACAATAGAGAGAGTCACTGCGCCACGAGCCTCTAAGGCCAAAAAGTGGTTAGACGACAACAACTATGGATGACAGTAATTGCTGAGGATACAGTTAGGAGATTCGGAGTTCCTATCCAGTCGCAGTTACCACCTGACGAAGTCCAGGGGATAGTTGGCCCAAACGTTGTAAAACAACAACTAATAAAGATGAAAATAATAGTCCGTAATAAATAAATTAATAAATAATACTCATCTCAATAAGGACTTCCAAATAAATAATATATAGATCTAAACGTATTTAGTACACGTCGTTGAAATTTTGAAAATAGAAATTATAAAGGAAATGATAAAGTCAAATAGCATTAGCTTATTTATAAGTTGTATGAATTCAATTATTCGGAAAATTACATTTTGGACCCGTAACTTAACGGATATATACGGTTAGGGTTTATCATTTTTAAGTGACATCTTAGGTCGGTTTAAGGTTCAGTCCTCAGCCCGGGCGTTGTTATGAATAGAATTACGAATTAGTCAAAATTGGTCATGGCTGGCAAAGCGAGATAAAACAATCCTTTTCGATTAAATAAACGATTTTCTTTCGAAATTGGTCACCAATTTTGAATACGTATTAAAATATTCCGAAACACTATAAAAGTTGTTCAAACTACTGATTCTTTTTTGGAATTATTCTCAGAATTGGTTCATCGATGTAACCTCAGATCTTCTACAGATCTGTTTTATCAAGTGCGGGAACTTGTACGGAAATCCATGGAGACAGATTGTTTTTGTTTAATCAAACATGACGAATTAGACGTCTGAAATCATTTAGTTTTCACATTCAATGAGCGAGATTTCTGACGAATGGAGAATAATGCTGTTTTCTGTGTTGGAATTTATCCATATATAATTGGAATAGATCCATTAACCATTTATCGTTGGTGATTTTTATTTTAATCTTGAAGTAGCATAAATCGGCCTCATGCATAAATTGGCTTCATGTCTTTTTTGGAGCGAGTACTACCATGAAACAATGTATATCTTCTTACTACGACGCGTGCTGAGGATTGAATTATACTCCTCAATAGTATGCAATATTGTAGTGAATACAACTTAGCACTTTTATCCGTTTCGCTACTGGTGCGTGAGTCCAATTTATTTCATATATTAAATAACGACTTCTGTTCGAAATTTCGTACAGATTCTCTGATTATACAGAAAGATTTCAGAGTTCAACAGTAAGATGTACGAATTCAAAAAAATATATATCGCAACTTACGTGGACAAAGCCATTCCTTTAATTGCCTAGAATATTTTATATTTTCTTTCTGTTTACTTCACATTAATGTTTTTATTATGAACTAGCGCGGGTACCCGGCGTTGCCAGGGTGTGTGGAGGTGAAGTAAGGAACCCCGGGAGGAATAAAAAAGTGGTAGTAGCGGGGGGAACAAAAAGAGAATAGGCTGTTTGGGCGAAGAGAGGTGTTTAAAAAAGCGGTAATAGGCAGGCAGGCTCTAACCCGTCACGCGAAGGAGAAAAAAATGCCATCACGCAACCGGAAGTCGAAACTAAGCATAGTCAATCCAACGAAGTCGATGAATTGCGAAAATGTCGATGAAAAAAGCAACCCGTCCTTGTACAACACTGTCCGGTTTAGGGTGGAGGAGTGAATGTGTTGGGCCAATTTTTGGATATTTGTCGAAAGTTTTTGGCAGACATACAAACACACACGGACATTTTGCCCGTAATATATATAGATTTACAAAAGAACCAACAATTATCGAAACCTAGTGTGGATAAATATCTATAACAGTATCGATAGACTGTTCGTTGAAAAATATTATAAAAGTATTTCCAATGTTTGGTCGTATGAATGTAAGATTGTTAATGAAGAATATTTGTGGAAAGTGCTGATTGAAAATGGCATATCATAACCAACAACTTTGTAGTCGGCAATAAATAAATCATGTAGGAATGTGTCCCACTGATAATGAGTTTGGGGAAATATTCCTCTTCACAGAAAAATCTATTTGATATAAACCACATGGAGAAAGACAGGGACTTTTTCAAATATTGTAGAAAGAAGGCACCAGTTTGATATCACACTTGAAGAAGGTCGGAATTTACATCGACTGGAACGTTGCGAGAATAACACACCATATAAGAGCAATACTTCAAACAATTTAACTTATATAAAATTATACGTTCAGTTGAGGGTCGTTCAATTTACGTTGAAGATTTCCCAAATTATGATTTTTTTTATTCTTTCGCATCCTTTGAGATGAGGCTTCATAACTTGTATATTCATTTTTGAGGATTGTTATCCTCATCTTCATAGGTGTTGTTTCATCCAGTTTCGGCCACCTTATCCTCCGACCTTTTTCAGGTGGTTTCCCGCAGTGGGATAAAAATGCTGAACCGTGTAACTGTATCCCAAACGATTACTGTTTTAATCGTTGTTGTAGTTGTCTCATCACATTTTGACCAATTAATCTCCTGCCCCGTTTTGGGTAGGATTGAAACTGCTATCCCGTCAACGTAAACCTCCTGAAGAACACCAGAGGATGAGTTGCCGAAAACGTGGTGAGACAAAAACCATGGATATAGTGATAACAGTCCGCAAAAAAAAAAAATATATATATATATATATATGAATAGATTTCCCCAAATTGTGTAAGACTTTTAGTCATTAATTAGAATGTTTATTACAGGCATGATAAGATTAAAACAAGAGATGTCTGGGAATAATGCTGACAAAAACGGGTGATGGTTCCACGTTTTACAAAACAATCTTTCATTGTTTAGTAGCTTTTTTATGAAGTGTTTGGGATCAATTTTATTTTGTAAGGGAACGAACAAACTCAAAACATGCTTGTGAATACTTGAATACTTGACATGAGGATTGGTTATCTGTACAGATCGACCCCGGGATACATCATTAAAAAATAAGTAACAAAATACAGTACATTATAAAATGCACAATAACATTATAACACCGTAAGGCGGGGCAAATACAGTAACAAGGGGCCAAAAGGCATTGTATCCCACATCGTAACATGAAAAAAAACGTATGCTAGGATCACCGTATCCCGGAGTTCTGCTGTATTAAGGCGATTCTTCTGACGAATATTCTCATTTTTTTTCACAACGTTGCGATAGTTGTAATATCTGACCTGTTTTACGTGTATCTTGTTGAACTCGGGAATCATTCTAGAGATATAAAAAAAGTGTAGCTGAAAACAGATACGTTTGTACTGCCTTTCTTCGAATGTTAATACTCTAATTGTTCACCAGGAAAATTATTTTTTATTAACATTCAAAATTTTAAACTTATATCGGTAACTGTATTTGTTTAATTTAAAGCAGCTTATTGTATCCTGTTAGGATACACATATACATATTTTATTCAGTATCCTTAAGTCTACTTTTTAATGCATGGTTACAATTTCAACAGTGTCTGATTTTTTATGAGTTCTTTGCTGTGTTCATTAGAGACGAAGATATTTTAAGATTAAAACAGTTGTGTCAAATGAATCGATTATTTAATCTTTTGATAAGGAAGAGATGTCTGTGCATAATAATACGGGATTTGAAATGAAAATCGATCGTTTTGTGTTGTCTGGACAAAATTTTTGATTCGTCAGCAGTGCGGATTTCTATAACTTTTTTTTAACAAAGGAAATTTAATTAAGCAAATGAAAGGAAAAATACATTAAGACTGTATTTTGTTTAAGTACCTCCAAAGAGCAGACTATTTTAAAGTATCTTATATAACTGTCAGAACCTGTAGTAATTCCGGAGAAGAACTCTACGTAATATACAAATATATTTAAAGTTTATATTTATATGGAAACCGTAAACTATAACATAGCAACTATGAGTTTATTAGCTCGATGCCTCCGTTCAGTATCGAAAGACAAAGGATACCCCCTGTAGGGGCAGCTGTGTGTGTAATCGTGAGGCAAGGGTTGCGCAATCACAACCCCACCTCTCCTGAATCGGCATTGCTCGAGTTCAGGGCAAGGAAAGATACAGGACGACTGGAAACAATGCCGAGATAAGCGGAGAGCACATACAGCACCTGGAAGTCTCAAATGGTCACCCATCTGGTACTGGCCAGAGTCATCGTTTCTTAACTTCAGTAATCTAATGGGTGCCGGTGTGTCAACGTGATTATGCCGTATATGAGTTTATTAGCATTTTCATGAAAATAGTACCAATTGTATATTCATTATAGAACTGGCATATATGAAATACATTTATAAATAATAACGAATATCCAAGAAGTAATATTGTACAAATCACAGTGTAAAAGAAATTCTTTATTTTACTCTTTTAGTTCAGCACCACTTGTAATGTTTTTTTACCCGCTTCCTTTCGCTTGTATTACGTTTACGTAACGTTGGTTGACTTCGTTCCTCGCTATAGAAATCCTGCTCGTTGAAGTTACTACAGCTTTTTTTTCATGCAATGACAACAATGGTCATATACGACTAATGTAAAAATATACGAATATATGCTAACTCAAATGCAGGTCACTCTCATACTCTTCTCAAGTGTAGTCAGACTGAGATCTTAAAAGCCAAATTTCAAGAACTTGATCATTTCTACAAGCATTTTAGTATTTAGAAATTATATTTAGCCTTTTTCGACGCATAACGTACGGACTTAGAAAGATGGGAAAAAGCTGAACGTTATCAAGATTATATTGAAGACGTATTTCACTAAGATTCATTACAAATTACTTAAGCTGTCGCAGCACAACGGAGGAGAAAGCTAAGTAATTTTGTTAAGCGATATGCACGCCAGAAATTCTTTTCAAAGTTGAACGAATCAGTTCTTTCGACTTCTATCTTCTCGCAAACGTCTCATTCTCAAAAGCAAGTGCTTTTCAACCGTCGACCGACCAGAAAAAAAAAAAAGAAACGACTCGCCATCTTTGTTTCGGTTTGACTTTTTATAGCCGTCGGGCGAACGCAATTGCCGCGGTAAAGCGAGTATCGCTCACAAACGTTTTTCGTTGTAATCTAACGGTCCCAGGTTCGTTCCCTGACGAAGGCACGCACAAGTCATACATTTTTTGCGCATGCTCGTCACATAAGCTACAGACAATACAGCAACAGTTGCATTAAAACAAGCCGGATTGAACCGGCTTTTATCGAAAAATAAAGTGCCTAGGAGACATCGAACTCCAAGGTATTTCTCAGTCGTATGTATAACCTGATTCGTGGCGATGACGACGTTATCACGTTGGCAGTTCTTGCGGGAAGTTGCCGACATTCTACTACCTACATCGCCTTGCATTCACAGATGGTCACTTCTTAAATAAAGACGGAAATACAATATCAGATGAGATAATAGCTTAGAACTCATTCGAATGATCACTCAACTTTTTATGGTGCACTCTTTTTTATTTTGTATGTTATTTGTTTTTTCATTATTTACAACCAGCTTGAAGATGGACAGAGATGATAAATGACACGCACCGGTAATTGGGTGATAGATGCGTATATATATATATATATATAATTTAAAGGAGATTAGAACAATAGTCCAAAGAGCTGAGTGTATTTCAATGTAACAGTGAAATTACAAGTAATTTTGTGCACTATGTACAAAAGAGACCCTAAAAATTTTAAAATATGAAAATATAAAAAATACAAGCACACTATTAAATTCAAGACAGGAGCTAATATTTACATGCAGTCATAAACGTTGGTTTAAATTTAATAAATATAAACCACCTTAAATCATTAAAAATTACTTATTAGTAAAAATAGATTACTATTTTTTTTTAATGAATTAAGTTAGTCTAATTATCCCCCTTACACCCTTTAAATAAAAAAGTAAAGAAAATATGACAATTATCTCCCCTTAAAACATGTAATTACATAAACAACATTCGAAATATAAACCGTAGCGTCTTTAAATCAAAAGTACGCTAACGGAAATAATTTATTGCACGGGCGTCCCCCCCTTTTAAAATTCATCATTCAATAAGGTAAAAAGCTATAGCAAACATCTAAATGACTATTTTAACCATAGTTCCCGATTTCAAAAAGCGAAAAATTAAAAGGTAAATTTCTCTCTATATTTATATATATATATATATATATTCCTGTATATATATATATATATATATATGTCTATTTTTTCATATATATGCATGTATATATTTGAAATGTGGTACTTAAAGCAAACTTATAATTTTAATTCAAATCTATATTTTACTCTATTTCTTTTCTATCTCTAACCCATATTAATTTTCTTATAAATTTTAAATCCAGCCCTTTTATTTCAATTTTTTTCAGATACATCTGCCTTACTTTTAATGCTAGGTTTATTTATGGTGTCTTTTAAATTTGATAAAAACCCTTCAAAATTTGCTGACGAGGAGACCTTGCTTATTAAAAAAACTATATGTAATTATCGTACGTAACTTGATGTCTACCACAATAAAAAGCATTGTTTTCCGAAACGATCGTACAGATAATTGATTTTGTTGTTGTTCCTTCTTATGAAACGGATTTTTAATTTAATTATAATTTAATTTTCAAATTTTAAATTATCAATCACATTACTTAATATATATATATATATATATATATATATATATATATATATATATATATATATATATACATATACATAAAACTGTATGATTTTTTGTGTGTGTGTGTGTGTGTATGTGGGTGTGTGTCTGGTCACGAATAGGCTCCTATATGGTTGACTATTTAAAAAAACTGATTACATATAATGATAGAAGATGTATCGAGACACAGGAATGCGTATCTTTGATCTGGCAGAACGGTGGTTTATAAAAATGGTGGGCTCTGCGTTCGCGCCTGGTCCACAAACTATAGAAATAACAAATTTAAAAATTAAAAAAAAAACGTTTACAATTGTTTTTGGTATAGATGTACATAAGAATATTTTGATAAGTATGTTTCAACTTAAATAGGGATGGTATTATAAAATTGTGGGGTCTGCGTTCGCGCCTGGACTCCATAGAATGAAAATAGGCACACATTTAAAAAAATAATTTTCATATTTATCTGCGTAAGTATGCTTTGATAATTGTGTTTCAGTTTGAAGAAATATGGGATAATAAAAGTATGGGGGGGTTCCTTGGCACCTGACCTCCATAGAATGGAAATATGTCACAAAGATTTACAAGGTTTTTTTTAATATAGATCCACAGAATATTGTGATAAGTATATTAGTGTGAACAGGTATGGTATAATAAATTATGGGGCTTATCTATTTTATTTTTACTTTTATCATACTTTGCTTTATTTTTATACCCCCAAATTCGAAGCTGTCTCTTTACAACCCTTCCTTTTCATAACCTATCATACTTTCATAAATCAGAGACCATTTTCTGTAGACTGTTTTTGAACCCAGTCAACGACGGGTACTTATGCTAGTAATATATATATATATATATATATATATATATATATATATATATATATATATATATTGTGTAGGCTGTCCTGTGGTAGCCATTGCACCGACCGAGATTAAAATTTCGGTTGGTTCTGCACAAAGCTACGTCGGTGATATGATGTTAAAAATGTTATAAAGATTTTATACATTCCCGAAACAGTGTATCCTGTAATTGACGAGAGTATCATAATACATTATATATATATATATATATATATATATATATGGTCAGCAAGCCATTGTTTAAGCACGTCTGATTGAACACGAGCGGTCTTTTTTATTTTAGCTGACAAATGTATAAAATGGCGGGCAAAAGTTGTTGTTCAGCCATATTTTTCGCAAGCGCTTACTATCGGTGAAGAAACAATTTTGGTCTTTTCTTTTAAGGCTTGGTGCATTTATAATTGCTTTTATTGATTATAAATTTATAACTAATATATATATATATATATATGTATATATATATATATATATATATATATATATATAAGGAAAATGTTATGTAAAAAAAGTCGAATAATTTATTTTATGATTTATGGTTTCTTTTAGTTATTTAGCTCTATTAAAGTATTATCTATTTCGCTTTTAATCGAACTCGGCCCCTTAATATTATGTCTCTCTCTCTCTTTCTCTCTCTCTCTTTCACTCTTTCTCTCTCTCTCTCTCTTGTCATGTCACATTTATATATATATATATATATATATATATCGTAACTATGTGAAAATTGTCTCTCTCTTTATATATATATATATATATAAAGAGAGACAATTTTCACATAGTTACGATACTTATCAGCACTATAAATATGTGCAATATACACAAGTGGCAGCTAAAATAGTATTGTTATTTAATGTGTGGCAGAAATAGAAATAGAGACAAATTATTGGACAATGCAGGTTAATGTATTATAAGTTCGTTTACGGACATGCTTTTTGGTGTGGCAATGTTTTTATCACGACAGCTTAATACAGTTAGGAACTTTAATTTACGGCGCTGGGAAAATTTCGACAATTTCAAACGTAAGAATCAGATGTTTTACGTTCATAAGGTTGTTTTTAGAACGCAACAAGTTGGTCACATGTTGGAAAGCATAATGTTTTCTTAGGTGTAACCTATTTTATCAATTCAAAGATGTAAGGAAACGGTTTCGATTATCCCGGAGAAGAATCAAATCTGAGTCATCTGTTCACAACGCACATTTTGTCCTTTTTAATGTTTTGATCGTTTGTAAACTAACTCATTCCTTTTAGAAGATTTATCTATGTCGATACGTTTAAGCATTACTGTACTAACGTCAGGGAGATACAACAATTTTAACACGAAAAACGTCGCATAGGAATAAAAATGAAAGGAGGAATAGACAGACATGTGTACACACTAACAGTATGTCTAGTTAAACCTATCACCATTTTTTGCCTTCTGTCGACTCAAATTTTGATTAAATGCCCCTAACGATACCCGATCAAAAAGAAGATAATGAAGCCAAAAATAAACCGAAAGCAAACAATTGGTATATTTTTTATCGCAACTGGAAGGAGCTGAACGAACATTATACACCGATTGCCTAATGTATCATAGACAGCAGAACTGTCTATATATACGTTTAGGTAAGACATATAGGGGTTGTTTACACGTATGCCTACTTTATAGTGTCGCAAGACAAATTATTTGTTCTCGTTGAACAATGCTATTTTCCGACTTCCATTAAGTAAAGTTTGCAATGTAACCTTCTTTCCGACAATCATTCCTTTAACTTACTGTTTTGGTTATGGATATCCAAAAAAATACACGGCCTCCTCCAGACATTATGCATAGAGCTTACGATAAAATGCGTTTGTTTTGATGAAGTCTTTCTGTATCATAAAACTAAATATTTCCGCAAATAAACCACGGTGTTGTCTTATTTACTATCGGTCTTTCAAGGCGAATAAATTCATGTAATATAATAGAAACTCTTTCAATGTTATATTTTGTTACATAGCTTTCAGAAAATATCAATTAATCCTGCAAGAAAACTATATTCATGCGTAACATGAATTTAAAAAAAAGCGCAAATATATATCTTTCTTACTGTTGTGACGTCATCGCAGGATACACTGTATGAAATCTTTATAACATTATAAAAGAGGGTTGTTCCAGAAGTAAAGCCTCCGCTTTTTCAACACGAAATGTCAAAGAGTTACATAGACGAAAGTAGCACCATTACGACGAGCGACTATTTGCGCTCAAAGATATATTTTTTACATTTTTCATGGGCGTCCAGAGCATGATTTGTCATACAGGGATCCAAAAGTAGTAATCTAGTTTTTTGTTTTACCTAAAAAAGTTGAAGCTCTACGAGGACAGGATTCTTACCATTATGACGAACGATATTGTGCTTCAAAATTATTTTTTCGACATTGTAACTACGTGTTTCAATGCAGATTTTTGCGTGACCTTAATTGCGATTTTTGGCTTCTGACCTGGTTTACAACAAAAGTTGTTTACTCAGATCGTTAATATCAGCAAGTATAGATGAACATTTTAGGTAACGAATGCATAACTTCAGTCATCATAACATTTCAAATTGCAATTCTCTCTGATCTAGTCGGACGGCATAAAATAGGAAGCATTACTTTTGTATTTAGAGCTTAGTCTCGGAGGCAGTCTTTAAGTAATCTGACAAGAGGAAGAACGTAGCAACCCTACTTGAAGTAAGTGTCCCTAATGATGCTGGTCTTAACAAAGCTGAGAGGGAAAGATGACTAAATGACAAAAGTTTTATTTACAATATGAAAAGAGAAAAGAAACATGGATTTTAAGAAAGTCTTCATCATCCCAGAAATCATAAGAGCAAACAGATTCATGAAAAGAGTGGAACCAACATCAGCGTGCAAAATATTTTATGGGGAAGTCTTCCAGGAATACATAAACAAAGAAGTTTCTTGAATTGGCTCAAACGAGGAGCCGTCCACCACAATCAGAAAAGGGTTATAATTGCTGCTCAAGACCAGTGATTGATGGCCAATGCATTTAAGAAGATTGCAGGCCTTACTAATGAGAACAAATGCAGATTCTGCCACACGGAATTGAAAATTGTGAGTCGTTTAGTGTCAAGTCGCAAGGTTCTCTCGGGAGATGGCTACTACACAGCGAGACATCGGGGAATATGTAAGTACCTCCACTGGACCATCTGTAAAAAACTGAACATCCAATGTAGCAGCAAATCCTTGGAACATCAACCTGACAGGACAGTCGTAAATGACTTATATACCATACGTTACAATCATGTAATCCTTACAGCCACCTATTTTTAAAATTCTGCTGTCAAACCTGACAGAGTTATATGGAATAAGTCAGAGAGAGTTGCAACCTTGGTTGAAGTAAGCGTTGCTAATGATGGACATCTGAACAGATCTGAAAGGGAGCAACAGATCAAATATCAAGTTCTCACGTATGATATGAAAAGAAACTGGAATCTTAGAAAGATATCTATCATACCAGTTAGTATAGGGGCCACGGGGCTTATTAGGAAGAACCTGAAGTCATACCTTAATAATATTTCTAGTGAATCAAGCGCAAAAAAGATCCAGAAATTGCACTTAAGGGACCAAAGGGGATACTAAAAAGATCTCTCGGTTCGTTGCAATAAAAAGCAGGGCAATGTTGACAGATCGTTTGGCTGTCGATACTCAGTGTAACACTCTTCAAAGGTAGAACATTTTTTACAAATTTAAAATTTAAAATCCTGTGCAATATATCCAGTAAACCAGGTGCAGTAAAATATCTCGCGAATAGCTGAAATTGTGGGTAATTGCCTAGCATCCAGTTAGAATGTCATAGCCCTATGAAAAAAAAGAATATATACATACATATATATATATATATATATATATATATATATATATATATAACCATTAATACTTACACTTGTAAATCTATCAACGCGTTTTCTTCTTTATTTTTGGCTTTTTGAACCCAAAGACTTAATGTAACAGTTACACAGTTTTACCACGTCTATCTTATCATATGTTACAAGAAATGCCAAGTAAATCTGCAAGGAAAACTACATACATGTGTTCACAAATGTGTTTTTATGTCTATCAAATATGTATTTTTTTATATTAAAAATATTACATTTCGTCATTTATCAAATTTAAGCTTAGGGAATTCATGAAATATCAATGTTGCAGCTGTATATAAAAGCAATGATATAAACCGGCTTTCGGTAATAAACACAGAAGCGGCCATGATGCTTCCTAAAAAAACATCGAGAGAAATTGGATAAAAATATTTGGAAGTAAAGTGATAAATGCGTTTGCATCGCCATTTCAGGCCGTTATAGATCAATAAATTTAACGCCCTCTAGTGAAAAGAAAGGGAAATTATATTAAAAATGTAATAAATGACAGGGGCAGTAACTCATCGTAAAAAAAGGAAAAAAAAAACCTTGCCGCATTTGGATGAATATATTTTAGAGTGCATTTTTCTTTTTTTTTCTTTTTTGTTAAAAAAAAATGTGTAAAATTGTTGATGGTCTTTAAACAAAGAAAGGTTATAAGAAAAAGAGGAAACGCTTCTCGAACAAATATATATTTCGAAATGCCAGAGAAGTTTCGTTTTAATATCCGTCCATTTTAGCTGTGCGTACAGCAATGAAAATGTGATTCCAGATGTATGCTTGCCATATCAGCTTCCACTTTCTTACTGCTATTTCTACCCCAAACAAAGCCACTTGGACGTAACGGGCTACTATTTGGAACAAACTCCACAGGAACTATATGGAGTTGAACAGCAAAATGTCTGCACGTATCATTGATTTTTTTCATTTTAGTGTGTAATCTTCCGTTCAGTCTCGAAAGAAAATATATACTCCCTGTAAGTGCATCCTTGTGTAAAATTGTGAGGCAACGATTGCGCAATCTCACCCAAACCTCTCCTGATTCAGTATAGCTTGAGTCCAGTTTAAATAAGAATTCCAGGATTACTAGAAAAAGGGACGAAATAAGCGAAGAGCATATGCAACCCCCGTAATTTCCAAAATGGTTACCCATTTTAGTACTAATCAGGCGCAACTTTGCTTAACTTCATGATCCTACGGGCGCCAGGGTTTTCAAAGTTATTGTGTCGCATATGCAGGTCAGTACAAGCAGGGAAGCAGTAAACCGAAACAGTATTCTAAAATCTATTAGTTCTAGGGGAAAAAATTAGATTCAAAATATATCTGGTATCTATAAAAAAGGTATCAATGGGGTATTGCTGTTTGTCGCGATATACAGGGGCATTTACTTTTAGATGATAACATGGTTAAAAGTTGAAACAGTTATTATCGATCTATTTGTCAATTTATCTATCTATCCAATGATATCGTTAAAATAGTTTATATTGGGAGTTATTTATTGTTTATAGAAAAAAGTGCAGCAATAAATTTTAGCTGAAGATGTGTACATAAATTAACTATGTTAAATAAACAAAATGACCTCGGGCAAGCATACGTGGGAAGGTTGCACGTTGAGAGACGTGTTTTTTTTTAATGATGACGTAACAGAACTGAGATCAAAGGGTCGGGAAGATTAGAGAAAGGAGTAGAGTTTGAGTTTGGTCACGGAAGTGAACATAGTGCTTCAAAAAGCTAGGAAGCGGGCCGTAAAGAACAAGGATGTGGACACGTAATGCAGACTTCTTGTGAAAACCATGTAGGCAGCCGAAACAAAATTATATTTTAAAAATATAAATGTTGTTCTTGGTTTCACAATAGAAGGAATAACAGCGGTCCGAATTGGTTATGGTTTTGGTATTTCATTTTTCCTCGCTGAGCTCAGCAGTTAAGATAGAAGGACTCTTTAAGAAAGAAAATGTATGAAGCAAATAGTATTCTTCTTATAAAAAATGATCGTTTATGTAAATATGAACTGTACTATATACCCGTGTGATAACTCTCTGACGGAATATATGACTGTTTTTGGTGCCGATTCAACTCTTTATACAACATTTACGTCGATGCTGGACACAAAAGCTTCGTATACATCACGGCACATGCCATTTGCTATTTAATAGCACCGTATTAGAGACCAACATCAAGCATGTTTAAACATTAGTATTACACACAACGTAAGCCCTCTATCAAAATAAACCGTAGTAAAGGTTAAATATTCTATTATATGAGAGTGGAGACATTTTTAGTCGAAGTAACATGTATGAATAGATGTAGACTGTTGCCGGAGAGCGAGGTATGCAAATGAATATTCATACTTTTGGGAGTGTCTTTGTTTGCAATAAAGCCACAACAGTTGTCAGGGGCGAGTTATGAAAGTGAGTCTTTAAAGTTGTCTTGGAGCGAGATTCGCAAATTGGCCTGAATGTGTTAAAACTAAGGTTCATCTGACAAGTTGTCGAAGTGTTTTCGCATTGATGAAATCTTGAACCGATAAATGAGCGTGCTGTTCTCAGGTGATTTAATAGTTCATAGAAAACTGCACTTATTTTTAATTGGGTTAACTTTTCCCATATTTTTAGTGACTACTTTGCTAATCAAATTTCCAGCATTTTTCGTACAGGATGAGACTGCAAATGTACTTGGTTACGCACCGTTGTTGTAGAATGTTTATAGTCAATATAGTGTGGTATCAATATTAAAAAAAGTAAATATCAAACCCAAAATTATTATTTAATTCGAATTCATTACCGAGATGAGTATTATTTATTAATTTTTATTTATTGCGGACTATTATCCTCATCTTTTCTTAATTGTTTCACGACGTTTCGGCTGTTCATCCCTCTGGCCTTCGTCAGGTGGTAATCGCGACGCGACAGAAATTCCAAATCTCCTAACTGCATCCACTGCCTTCCATAGTTGTTGTTGTCTCACCACGTTTTTTGGAAAAGTAAGCCTCTGGCCGGCTTTGGGTAGGATTGAAACCGCCATCTTCAGACAATCCTCACCTGGAACCGCCGAAATTCACCGACTCTATAAACTGCGTCACAGACCCCTGACGAAGGCCAGAGAAATAGTTGGTTGAAACGTCGTTAAACAACTAAGAAAAGATGAGAATAATTGACCGTAAGAAATAAAAATTAAAAATTAATCAAACCAATAAGTTGTCGATATTTTTCACTGTTCAAATCGCGCTAATGATTTAATATTGCAAGAGACTGCAGGAATATTTAAGTTAAGCTATATTTTTTATCAGCTATATAGTTGAGCCTTTCGTAAATGCATTTCACCTGCTGCTTATTTAGGTAGTAAGCGAAGCTCGCTGACTGTTCGTTTGTAAACAAAGTAGTTGCTCGAGCACTGCTAATCTATAGGCAAATGCATATTTAATAGGCATTTGATGAACCGTCTGCGAGCACCAATACATAGTCCTGTTGTTAGAGCTGCCGATCGTCAACGCGATGGTGGTAGGTTCGATCCAAGGCTAGAGAAAAGTGCTAGTCAAATCACACTGATAAATTGTGATACAACGAAACACTACTGTATGTTGATGGCTTTATATATACGTATCTATACCTTTATTGAATTTGATTCTTTTGTGTATTGATATTCGTATTAAAACCATTTTCTATTTATTTACAAAAAGAAAATACAACTTTGTTGTATATGTACGTAGAAGATCTAGCAAATTTGCATATTCTTTTAACCATGGGAAAACATTTTTAGTTAACTATTACGTGTAATTATATTCATTCAGATATTCTACACAATTTATACTTGCGTAATATTTGCGTTAAAAGGTTATAGTTAACACAAAAAACTGAAGAAACAAATTTTGAACTGTAATATGTATATATATATATATATATATATATATATATATATATTACAGTTCAAAATGTGTTTCTTTGGTTTTATTTATAGTATATTCTTATCTTCCAATATTGTTTCATAAATTGTAGCTTAATATGATATGTTCTTTACAAATGGTGTTTAAACGGGATTCGTAATCAACTCCGGAGAGATATTATATATTATTTTTAAATAAACTGGTTAAGAATCTGATTTTTCTCTCCTATCTATGCAAGCAAAAATCACACAGCTCTGCTCAATACAAAAAGAATTCATTAAATGAAAACAATATACAAAAAGGTTGGTGTCAGATACACTACCGAACTTTATTTTTAAATTGCCTCAACACTAAAATAGCATAATTATTTGTTGTCAATTGTTTAATAATGGAGGGCGTAGACATACAGTTTTTATGTGGTTATGCTATCGTGTCAAACTGTAATTTAAGCCGCCTCTAATATTACCCCAGAAGTATTCGCACAATCGAATCATTTATGACATTGTCTATGGTTTATTTGAAAAATAGTTTCCTATACAGCTAACGCCTACTTTTGAAAGTGGCAACATGTTTTATCTTAGAGAATAAGTGTGAAAGCTGCCCTTTGGCCAGTAATATACAGCGTTCCGAGTCTCGATTCTTTTAATAAAATGAAAACTCTTTCACGTTCCCGGTAGACTTTCGAATAATAATTTATCAGTAAGGTCAGAAAAATCTTCATATTAAAGTGTTTAATATATATATATATATATATATATATATATATATATATATATATATATATGTGTGTGTGTGTGGGTGTGTGTGTGTGTGTTTGTGTGTATATATACATATATAAATATATTCATCCGCATAGAGCCTTAAAATACTGTTTTGCTGTTTCACAGCTTATCAGTACGGCTAAACAAGCAACTACCTCAAGCCAGAATCGAAACCCGATCGCCCAAACGACAGTCGGATCTTCTAACTGTTGCTCTATATGGCTGCTGCTAAGCGGGCAATGAATTAACAATGTTTTAATATTATCCAAATAGCTAAGCTCAATTTGTTTATACAAAGAGCATCGCTTCATACGCTAATGGTAATTTGTTTATCACATCCCAAATGCTCAACTTAAGATAGGGAGCATTATTAGCGATTCTGTGATCTTCAATTATTACGTACTCCTGAGCGTCTTGAAGGAGTTACCTACACTTCGCTTATATTTTTACGTCCTTCCTTTTTTTTCACGTATTTTTCTTCGTATTATATATTTTAATTATTACACACTTGAATATTTGTTCACATATTTACTAAATATGTTTTACTTTCTGAAGGCCAACATGTTTCGCTACGTAATGTCTCAGAAAATTTCAATTTAAATAAAAAAGAAAAGAAAGTAAAACCAGCTGATTGGTACACGTTGAGGTTGATTTTTACGAGCATAAGAGTTATACATGGGCACAAGTTTCCGCTATCACTCGTTTTCAATACGGTCTAACTTTAGACACGGATCAAATGTGTAACAGTTTCATGGTTAGCCTGCAGTTTTACCACAAGGCCAATATACCTCATGAAATTTTATGCCCGGCTTCTTAGCCATGTTGAATAAGGAATATGTCCCAAATCAGATGTCTATGGATGACTTTTCTACCTGAAAAACATTTAATAAATATTTGAATAAAATATTCGACTGTTTAATAAATAAAATTAAAAATTGTTGTGGAGACGCCCACTAATTAACATTGGCGGGTGAGTGAGATATATAAAGGTATCAATCACCAATACCGGGGGAGTTCGGCAACCGACCGCCAAATAGGCAAGGCGCCTATATTGCCTCCAGTAAGACATGCAACACGCCACCTGCCGGAATATCTCCAACTGAAGTATATCTGAAGACATGTAGATATGTATATAACTTTGCTTCCTAATATATTATTGTATACCTTTACTTTCTGTTCTTGTTAATTATTTGTGCAGACACAACAATAATAATAACAAAAAAGTCTTAAAAAGGTGCAGTAGTAAAATATAAACGAACGGCAAGAACCTTCTTCAAAAGACTCATAATAAGATAACACATAATCGCTAATAAAAATAAATAAACTACACAATTGATCTTACATTTAAAAGCAGCAAAAATCTTGTATCAAATTCGAAGAGGTGTCATGGCCTTCTCATGGCTGTCAATCAAGCTGTAACAGTTCCAACCCTTGTCACATGTTTAGCAATGCTCAAGACGGGTGTTACACAGAAACACGTGTTCATGGATAACTTTTATACACGTAAGAATATTCATGCAATTAACAGTATTTGAATAAAATATATACAGAAGCCAAAATAATTAAATACGAAAACATCGGAAATTCCATAAAATATTTAAATATGGGCAAAATCGAGTTATGTCTCTGTCATCATAAAGTTATACACAATCATACGGAAGAGTAAAGATGAGAGGATAAAATATAATGTTTATGATGCTCAGGCTTGAAAATGTAAAGTTAACATTTAAATTATTTATATAACTAGTATGAGACGATAGTAAATTTTAATATTATATATATGACACTTTTAATTATTTTTTTTTTACTTAAGAAATAGAACGGAAAGGAGAAGAAACCAACAAATATATCGTAATGTGTGAATAAAAATGCATACGAAACTGAGGCTAATTGAGATAATCGTAGTTATATATATAAATAGAGATTTATATTTGAATGTGTGGATTAGAATGTAGATTGTTGCAGTAACATGTGAAAAGAAGAAATACGAAAATAGGGTTCTTACTAAATTCGAATTTATTCGGAAGATAAATAAATTAAATTAAACTAAAATTGATGCATAAGAGATAAGTCAAGCTGCTTGAACCTTTGAAATAGAGATTATAAATAAATTCCCGCGTGCACCCCAACACACAGAGAAACACACACACACACACATGTATATATATATATATATATATATATATATATATATATATATATATATATATATATACACACATATATATACATATATATATATATTTAATTTAAAGGGGGTTAGAACAGTAGTCTAAAGAGCTGAGTGTATTTTAATGTGATAGTAAAATTACTAATTTAATTAAAACACAAGAAACATTCACTGCCCGTTGTAATTCAGATATATAATAAGCTCGATAGGCAAATATCCTTGAGTGACTTTAATATTTAGTAATGTGATTGATAATTTTAAATTCAAATTAGAATTAAAAATTAAAAATCTGTTTCATAAGAAGGAAAAACAACAAAGTCAATAATTTGTACGATCGTTTCGGAAACGATGTTTTTTTATTGTGATAGACATTAAGCCACGGACAATAATTTTGACATATAGTATCTCCTGGCGAATTTCCTTTATATGATCTTATTATTTGCCATTTCAAATTGAAGGAAATATTCTTATCTTTGAGTCGCCAAACATGTTTCGATAGAGTGGTTTTGTTCAACAGGGAGTGTTTTTTAAAGGAATGCTTATGAGTTGATATTCTATGCTTAATAAGTCCAGATGTGGAACCAAAGTAGATAGCGTCTTGTTAAATGTATTTATTTTCAGGTAGATTAGGGATGGCATTGGTATATGAAGGGTTGGTCTGTATTTTATTGGTAGATTGGTTAAAGTTGGTGTAGTTATTTAATCGGGTGGTCAAGTTATGATTGCTGTTAACCTGATTTAAATTTGGGGCTTACTAGTTATGTAAATAATTTAACATTTATTCATAAAAACAATTTCAAAAATAATAAAAGTAAATAAACAATACCAAAATCCAATTTTTCTTGAGGAATGTGTTTCATTTTAACAAACTGAGCCACAGCAACGCGTGGCCGAGTACAGTGATATATATATATATATATATGTAGGTGGGTGTGGGTGTGTGTGGGGATGTGGGTGTATGTGTGCGTGTATAATTACATGCATATACAACAATATATACTGGAAATAATGCATAAAATCTATAAGAGAACAAGAAAAATACATTGAAAAAAGAGAGATTATTATAACGGATCGATATTTAACCCTATTTATCGGCATTTACAGATTTTTAACCATTTTGTCTATGGGGAAACTCGAGGTCCCAATCACAAGATATGTAGTCGAAGACTCTAACGCTTTGCTGACGGTCTATGGATTGAGCGCAACACGTCTACATGCATTAATCGAAAAACAAAAGGCTCACAAAATAATGTAAGGCAGGTAATTTTGTCTAAAAAAGAAAAAATAATAGCATAAGATAGCTTTCTGAATCTGTCAATAATACTACAACGAATAACAAACATGCGCCTTCAATTTTTATTCAGTTCAAATGGATTAGCGTTTGTTGAAAAGTGTATTGCTATGGCGATTGAACCCATGCATTGATGGTCTGAAAATTTTATCTCCTGATGCCAATATTGAAAGTGTGAGAGTCTATGACAGCAACCCTTGTAATGGGCGTGTGCAAGAAGAAAAGATGCGAAATTGACTCTTACCTTGCAGAAAAATTGAACTGATGAACATTTACTTGCGCGTGTTGAATATTTACGAAATTAATGCAGTTGATGACGGCACGGTTTCAAGAATGGTTCCTCAAATTCAAAGTCGCGGCAGAGATGCAAGTGACAAAGCGCGCTCCGGAATTAACGACCGAAGATTGTAAATCAACAAAAATAAAGCATCACCAATATACAACCCTACAAACAATTCACCATGTCCTTTGTATAATTCTTTAAATATGTAATATCACTAAATCAGTGACTTTTGCTAAATCTAAAACCATAGTAATATCAAAATTATTCCATTTTATTTTACCAGTTCATAGCTTATCAATGCACACAATTATTTTGTTTTTACATATTTCTATTATATCAATATCAAAGTTATCCATATCAGTTTCAATACTAGCAATATTAAGTGCTTTATCGTACAAATAATTGATGTGTAATATGAATCTATATAAAACATTATGAATATAGTTTTGCAGTATTTTATGACGAATTTTTTAAGTAATGAATTCTATAATTTATGGGGTGTCCTCTGATGTAATGGCTGGTGTGGTTTTATGTTTTGTCTTTTGACGTTTATATATAGGGATATTAATCTAATAGATTGATCAATATTATTAAAGTATATTTTATATATGTTAATGTAAACATCGTACATTTTGGGGTGCACATTTAGAGCCGCATTGATGAGTTGTGATACAGTGAAACAGTACTGTATGTGGATGACACTATATATATATATATATATATATATATATATATATATATACATAGATATATGATCATTGCAATGTCTTGTCAGACGAGTGCCACTCTCTCAGACACTTAAAGTCCATGAGTCTAAAAATGACTTCCGTCACCACAGGACCATTTTAATAGACAAATGCTTGAGGGAGTATCTATACAGCGATGATGTTACAGAGTCTTTGCTTTGTACGACAGCTAAGTCTCTCTCTCTCTATCTATCTATCTATCTCTCTCTCTATCTCTCTCTGTTCAAAAGTGGTAATAGACAAGCAGGTTCGAACCCGTGAATGTGGATAGAGATGTAAAAAAAATGGCAGTAGCGTGATAAGGGAATCAAAGCAACAGTAGGAAGCCAGGGTGAAGAGAGGTATTAAAAAAATTGAGTTAAAAAAAGTGCTAGTAGGCAGGGAGGCTCGAACCTGTAACGTGAAGGCGGAAAAGAAAGTGAAGGAAACTCTGACGTCTTAGCCGATGTCTCCATGTCGCGACCGGATCTCAAAAGCGTTGAAATTAACCGAAGTCAATCCAACGGTGACGATGATTTGCTAAAATGTCGGTGAAAAAAAATCGACCACTCCTTGTACAAAACTGCTTAAATTAGGATTAAGGAATTAATGTTTTTGGCTAATGTTTTTTTTTTTTATATTTATCGTCCTAGGCTTCAAAATGATACCGATATTGTCAGGATCCTCGCTTCTGTAAAAAGTTTTTGCGAGGCATACATACATACATGATGATGATGATGATTGCAACGTCTTATAAGACGAGTGGCACTCCCTCAGACACTGAAAGTCCATGAGCCGAAAAATGACTTTTTTTCCTACCGTGAATTCACATGCTTAAGCTGAAGACAGTCATTGAGATCAATTATTACATGCTGTCAGCATTTCAAGCCCCCACACGTCACAACTTTCCATCGCCACAGGAGAGTCGTAGCTTTGTACGACAGCTAAGTCTCTCGGTTAAAAATGTTAAGATCCAGCAACAAGCAAGACCAAGATAGCCAGAAACAAGTTAAACTGCAGACCAGTAAATGCGCGTACTTGTCCTCCGTTTATTGTTTTTTTTTTTTTTTTAAATCAGAGATTTGCTTCTCCTAGAAATGTTGCCGTCACCACGGCTTACGGGATGCCTCTCAACCCAAACAGATACATACAAACACACAAACACACACGGTGCTAGTTGGCCGTTGACCCCCCCAAAAATTTGGAAGATCTTGTTTCTTTACACGATCACATACACATACACACATATATATATATATATACACACGTTTTCATTTATTGATTATTTATTTATATACTTTAAACTTAATTCGTGTATCTATTTTTCAGTGTATCTTTCTATTTACATGCATATATATATATATATATATATATATATATGTATGTATATATACATATATCGTTAAATTGATATATATGTGCAAGTTTATATGCATATATATATATATATATATTTGTGTATTCATATATTCTTTGTTGTTTATTTTTCGATTACTTTCTGTATAATGATGATTTAGTTAAAATCTAAACAATATTTTTGACTTAAATGATTTAAATATTTCTTTTATATTTCTAAAAAATATGTAATTAATAAAAAAGCATATACCCTTTACTCTTTAACATGCATACATACACAGAAACACACACACACTATATATATATATATATATATATATATATATATATATATATATATAGTCTGTTTATTATACAAACATTATTGGTTACACATGTGGATATATGTTTCAATGGAGTCCCAACTAAAAGACAACACTTCATCAGGCTAAAAAAATATCAATTCTTTTTTTTAAGTTTGCTTAAATGTTGTGCCTGAATTTAGACTCCACTGAAATTTGTATGCACATTTGTAGGCAATAATCTTTGTATAGTAAACATACTATATGCAGGCTCTGACCTTCATCGGATATTCTTTAACAACCACACGAATTTCATTGGATTACAATATATATATATATATATATATATATATTCCCTCTTTTTCACTTTTTATTATCAAGTAAGGTCTTTTACTTACTTGTAGTTTCATCAAATACTTTTGTATGCAAAATCCGATCCCGGATGTTACTAATTCCTACGCTCTGGTGAGAAGGAAAGTATTTCCTCGGAACTCATCGGATTAGGTACTATTCACTAACTAAGTCTTTCCATATCAGATTAAATATGGTTTTAGCTCTTTTTCAAGATGTTTTTAACGCGTTTTATTAACTATTTGCTCTTATATATATATATATATATATATATATATATATATATATATATAAAGTATATATATATATACATATAGAAGAGGTGGGTGTAGTTTGCTTGAAGCATTGTATAGTATGTAGTTAAATAGAATTGTAGAAGGCGGTACAATGCAGAAGTAACGGAAGGACACAAGCTGAAGCAGGTGAGAAATTTATAAATACAGCTTATAAATACATGTGTACATATTCATGTTTCATATACGCAGTATATTTATATTTGTACAGTGGTCACCTGGGAAAGTCGGTCTGGTGGTATGTCCGTGTAATATAATATTTCGAGAAAGATCTCTTCGTCAGATATGTACTTGACTTTGACAAATGTGCTGTTGTAAGCAGTAACTATACCGCAGCAAATAATCGCTCGGAACTTGTGGGTAGTATATGGTTAATTTTTTTTCTCAATTCTTATTTTATATTTCTAAATTATTTATTTTATTTTATATTGTATTTTATTTTTTTTTATATATTTTTTTTATAATAGTTTATCTTTGGTTCAAACGTGTTGTTGTAAACAGTAAACAGTAATAGTATCGGGCTAAATAATTTTCCGGACCTTGTTGGTGGCTTTTTGATTTAATATGATTGAGTTTGTTTGTTTTTTTTTTTACTTATTTTTATTTCTAATTTATTTATTTGTTTTATTTATTTATTTATTTATTTATTATATAGTAGTTTATGTTAATATAGAGGAGATTTAATTAACTAATTTATTTGTTGTTTGTGTTTCTGCGTTCTGTTTGGGGTGGTGGGAGCGTAGACTTAAAAAATCGGTTGGTCAAGGGAGACTACTTGATGAGTTGTTCTAAGGGGGATCATATTTCTTCTCAGTTAGATGCATGATGTTGCATTACTTTTTTATGTATTTATTTGTTTGCTTATTTATTTTATTTTAGTGATATTATTCTCATTCTGGGGGTATTTTATTTAATTCGTTATGTAGTGTATATATACTCATTTATGGATTCTTGTATCTTTAATTCAATTATATAGTAACTATAATTATTTATTTATATATGCAATGTGTTATGACGAAGTGGTTAAAGTTATTTCGAAAGTTTGAGTATTTTTTTGTTATAATGTATTTGTTTATTTGAGTTAACTTGAGTTTCTGTTTTGGTGTATTATGTCTTATTGTTATTTGCGATTAATATTGTTAGGTTTACTTGGAAAATCAATTGGGATATATTGGGGCATATAATCTTATAAATTTGCATGAGTCAAATACATGTAGCCGTGTAGCCAACATGCTCGCACCATCTAATTCATATATCTTAGGCTTGCTATTTAATTGTTAAACATTGTTATTATTATTAATGTGTAGTAATCTTGAATAGGGATTGCTTATTTATTAATTAGTTTATTTATTTTGGTTTATTTAATTTAATTTTGGATTTATTTGTTTTATTTTATTTTGTTTGTTTATTTTTTTTAATTGTATTATGCAATGGTGGGATGGTGTGCATTAAGTTAAGAATGAAGAGCCTAATTCATGCCGGCGATTAATCTTGGGGTGTAATTTGGCAATCAGGATTGATTCTTTGATACGAAGGTTGGCAACATTGCGTTCGGTGGCAAAAATATCCACTCTGATGGATTTGTTAGTGTTGCCCCATGTGTGAAGGTGTTTGCGAACAGTAGAGGCTTGTGTTTGTATGATTGGTCACATTTGGTGCACTGTATGCAATATACTGTGTATGTACGGTGGCACATGTTAGTGGTGTTCATCGGGCAGTTAGTTAGGGTGCAGGGTACGTTGCTTAGGTGGGTTTTTGCGTTTTGACAAATGCTGTCGTAGTGATGGCCCAGTGTGTATAAGTTGTATGTCTAGACCCTCTCTGTGTATAGCTTTGCGGATGGCTGTTGTGATCACAATAGCCATCCGCAAAGCTATACACAGAGAGGGTCTAGACACAAAGCTTGACAGAGAGGGTTTTTTATATGCAAAATCCGATCCCGGATATTGCTAACTGTTTTATTTCGAGACTTCCAGAGGAAGTCTCGAAAAAAGAGGAAACGTTGATGAACACATAATACGGGTGTTCCTTTTTATCTCTCTCTCTCCTTATATATATATATATATATATATATATATATATATATATATATATATATATATATATATATATATATATATAAGAAATTGGTAATTTAGTAATAAAGTAGGAAAATCGTAATTCGGCCTTACTATGGTAATATCTGGGGAAGTTCATGTTTTCGGATAATAATAAAAATAAAGTTCATATTTTTTCCAGTTTCCGGGAAGCCATGTTTGTTGTAATCTCTGGAGAGTACTTTTGTTAAATGAGATTCTGTTGACTCCAGAATAACATAATATAAACTTGTCAGCCAATGAGATTGTGTGATATGTGATGAGGAATAAATCATTATTTTTGGGGATAGAGAAAATGTAAGATTATGGTGTGTGTATAAGAATATGAGCCAGAAAATTAGGGCGAACCCCCATATATGACCCTAATGCCAAAAACCTCCCGGTGTCGAATGGTAGTAGGAGTAGTACTTTTTTAAGAGAGAAACACATCAGCTCCTTCCATTGTATAGCTTTGCGATCATGATAATGTTACTCCTAGAATTAAATGTAATGTTCTAATATTACGATTTCATGTGTCTTAAATGTCGTACTGTAGTTAAGAAAGGTAATGTCTAATAGTGTAAAACTAATAAATGTGTATGTGTTATCTGTTGTTATCAACCTACGGTATTTCCTTCCAGAGGGGAAAAATCGCGCCTCTTTTATTATATATTGGGATGAAAAAATAAAAATGCAATAAAAGAATATGCAAGTGTAAGGGTGTTCAAAGATTCCAAGATTTGATAAGAATGATGTGGGATGTTAAATGTTGACAACGCGACTAGAATAAAATATGGCAAATGAGCGCAATCCAATTAATCTGGAGAAAAAGAAAGTTTGCAAGAGATCGAGAAAGAAACATTTTTTGAAAGCGTTAAGGATTTTTTCTTTTTTTATTTAGACATGGAGCTGCTAAAATACGGTTCCATGATCAACGAAAAAATTTGTAATCAAACTATAAATTCTTGTAAATTATTATTTTTAGTCTCTGTATTCTTATATATATATATATATATATATATATATATATATATATATATACAGAGAGAGAGAGTATGAGAGAGAGAGAGTGAAAGCGATAGAAAAAGATAGATTAATATACATATATACATGCATAAATATGTATATATATATATACACGAATACAAACGCACAAACAAACACATAAATATAAACATATATATATATATATATATATATATTTAGAGAGAGAGAATGAGAAACAATGAAAGCGATAGAAGTAGATAGATTCATATGCATATATATGCATATGTACATACATAAATAAATATATATGTATATATGATGATTGCAACGTCTGATGATTTCAACGTCTTGTCAGACGCGTGCCACTTCCTCAGATACGAGCCCAAAAATGACATCCATCGCCACAGGAGCATTTTAATAGACAAATGCGTGAGGGAGTATCTATACACAGATCATGTTACAGAGTCTTAACTTTGTACGACAGCTAAGTCTCTCTCTCGGTTCAAAATGTTAAGATCCAGCAACAAGCAAGAGCAAGATAACCAGCAACAAGTTAAACTGCAGACCAGCTTAATACGGGTACTGGTCTCCCGCTTTATGTTTTTATTTAATTAGAGACTTGCTTCTCCTAGAAAGGTTGCCTTCACCACGGCTTATGGGAGCCCTCTCCACCCCAATACACATATACACCCCCCCACACACACACACAAATATACACGGTGCTAGTTGGCTGTTGACCCAGAAGAGTTCATTCGCCCTTTGGAAGGTCTTGTTTTTAATCCTTGTATATATATACAGAAATACAAACGCACAAACACGCACCCACATTTCATATTTATTTCTGATCCCATAAGTAAGAAAAGAGCATCCACGTATGTTTAATAATTTAAACATATGTGTCTTTCAAAAAAACTTAAAATACAATTCCATTCGATTTTTGCGTTTTCTTGTAATTGCAAGCATAATCTGTTACTATAAGATATCCAAAATTATACTTTTTCATTTCTTCATGTCTCCAAGATGGCGCAGCATACACATTCAGCTCTCAAATATACATGTACTCAGATATGAGATTTCAAAACAGTTATTTATATTTGATGTATTCATTGGCTAATGTCCACATATGACGCTCGAATATATATAGTTATGCATATATTTATGGTTTAATGAGAATTTCCTATATCATGTAATATATAAATAAAATATCAATAATTCCCATATATTTTATGCAATACGTAATCGTACGCATGAGATCAGATGTATGAAAACACAACATTTATATAGACGCATTCAATGCTGCAGACTTGCGTAGAACGGACCGTTCAAGTTTCAATTCTTTGATGCGTTAAATGGTTGGTTGGTTGTTTTTGTTTTACGGCATATCAACCTTTTTCGGGTTATTTAATGCCGAATCCAAAGATTTTGAAGACTTTTATTTTTAATAGAGTATATTTGTTGTTTTCACGTCGGTTTTTATTTAACCCATAGTTGGGACCCTAACAGGTACTACCACTCCGGGTCAGTGTGGACCTGGAAGCAATGATAATTAAAGGGTGGCTGCACACTCCCCAAAGCCCACAAACTGGGGGCTCACCACTGGATATAGTTTCGGGTCATATCCAGGACTCTATACTTTAAATAACCGCAGCAACTTTGATTATATATATATATATATATATATATATATATATATAATTTATATAATCGGAAAAACAACACCTTTTATTTATTAGTACACAATTTTTGTTTTTATTATTTTTTAAGACATGTTATTATATATTTTTTTCCTTAGTCTGACAGCTGTTTCGAAGGGTAAAAAGACAAACGGTTGTTTTAATTATAGCATACCGAATCTTCATTATTTACCGTTCTCTTCAGAGACAATTAAAATCAAATTAATTACAGTCAAAATTTGTTTTTTAAAAACTCACATGGGGATGGAATTTTTTTATCGTGGTTGCCATCTTTAAAAAATTTTCCATCTATATGATGGAAAATTTTTTAAAGATGGCAACCACGATAAAAAAATTCCATCCCCATGTGAGTTTTTAAAAAACAAATTTTGACTGTAATTAATTTGATTTTAATTGTCTCTGAAGAGAACGGTAAATAATGAAGATTCGGTATGCTATAATTAAAACAACCGTTTGTCTTTTTACCCTTCGAAACAGCTGTCAGACTAAGGAAAAAAATATATAATAACATGTCTTAAAAAATAATAAAAACAAAAATTGTGTACTAATAAATAAAAGGTGTTGTTTTTCCGATTATATAAATTATATTGCTCTGAATTCTCATCGAGCTAAACCGAAGTCAATATTGGTACAATTATCAATAAAATACCATTTAAAAGGTATTAAAATTGATTGTTAAAAAAATACATATATATATATATATATATATATATATATATATATATATATATATATAGTAATGTGAGTGATTACAACGAGCACTTTTTCTTTCCCTGTATTTTAATTAAACCAGTAATTTTACTATTTCATTAAAATACACTCTGCTCTTTAGACTATTGTTCTAATCTCCTTTAATATATATATATATATATATATATATATATATATATATAAAATAAAATAAAATAAATATATATATATAAAATATTCCCTCTGCTTCACTTTTTTGTTATCAAGTAAGATCTTTGACTTACTTGTTGTTTCATCAAATACTTTTGTCTGCAAAATCCGATCCCGCATTTTGCTAATTCCTACCCTCTGATGAGAAGGAAAGTATTTCTTCGAAACTCCGCGGATTAAGGACTATCCACTTATCAAGTGTTTCCTTTACAGATTAAATAGGTTTTTAACTCTTTTTCAAAGTGTTTTTTAACATGTTTTATTAACTGTTTGCTCATATATATATATATATATATATATATATATATATATATATATATATATATATATATATATGGTACTTGTGCACTTAGCGAACCAGACGTAACTAAGCAAGCGCTCGGCTTTGTCCGGCGCATGATGTCAACAGCCGGATATAACCGAGCGTTGCCGATTAAGCAGACGAGATAACCGCTATCAATTGGAAGACTGCAACAAATCAAGAAACGCTTAATCGAGGAGAGTTTTAAAAAGATAACCGACGAAATAAAAATGAATATTACTAACCTTGCGGACCAGCTACAGACCCCCGAGGCTACCCTAAACTTTTGCCAGAAACGAAAATTGGTGACAGAAGAGAAAAGGTATATATATATATATATATATATATATATATATATATATATATATATATATATATATATATATATATATATATATATATAAGCGGGACTTGTGGAAATTCCACAGGGGGCTCATTCATTTTATTATATTGATGTTGGCATTCTGTATATTATATTCAGCGAAAACGGAGACGCTCTGACATTATTGTAGCTCTTTTGTTTAAATCGCAGAAGCATTTATCTAAGCTAGCAGGGACGCTCGGCTTAGCCCGGCCTAGCCCGGTCATAAATTCCACTTGAATATGATATTGTAATTCTTGAAAAGTTTGTATAAATTGTTATCGAGTTTATGTTCTACCAGTTTTTACTATATTATATAGTTGCGATTTAAAATTTTAAAAATATTTTCATATGACTTGAATCGAAACCGAAACTTTATATATATATATATATATATATATATATATATATATATGTGTGTATTGTGTGTGTATGTGTGTGTGTGTGTGTGTGTGTGTGTAACTTTAGTTCCTTCAGAAATAATTAAAACAGAAACAAAAACTTATAAACGATTTGTGGAAAAATAATTTATAAAAAAATAAACTGACTCGAGTACCATGAGGAATAATCAAAACCGAAACCAAAACTTATGACGAGTTGTTGGTTAAATTATTTATTACGAGAAATTGAAGCCCAAAACAATTAAACGACAGTCACAAGGTTGTACGTATTACACACAAAATAAATAACACACGCGCTATCATTTACATATATATATATATATATATATATATATATATATATATATATATATATAGACAGTAAGTCATTATTAAAGCACGTCTGATGTTTCTTCGTCTATGACTCACCAGTGTTACTGAATCTAGCGAGACTCGAAATCGGGACCCCAGTATATCTCTACCATTAGGCTCATACGACTGATTGTATATGTCGCATTTTATGTAGATGTCATTTGTATTTGTTTCTGCGATAAGTGTTTTGAAAGAAATTATACGAACGTGCATTTTTACCTAAATGCAAGTTGTTGATAATTTTCCCTTTGACCAATTTGGTTCCTCCAAATAGTGAGCGACATATGTATTATTTTTTTTTAATATAATTATCCACTGACACGTGGTACGTGGTATGCGACTCATCAGAGCATTATATACTGTTAGTAAATTTATGTGCATTTGTAGAGATATAATAAAAGTGTGACTCATGTCCAGATTACTTACCTCTCAAATTTCAAGTGTTTAGACGCAAATTTTGTGGAGTAGTTTGGTAGAGTCTGCAAAAGTAAACCCTTTAAACTTTGACTTCTTGGCTACAAATTTCAGCCCCCAAACTGATTTGCCAGCCTGCTACATGTCTGAATACAGTTAATACAACATTTAAAGTGCTTAGACTTAAAATTGGGTGACTAGGTTTCTAGAGATCGCAAAGCTGAATACTTTTTAACGGTGTCCCTTTGACGGCAAAATTCTTAGCGCTAAACAGATTTAAAAAATATTGGTCTATATCTGAATACACTTTATGTAAAATTTCAACTGTTTGGACCAGAAATTGGCTGAGTAATTTAGTAGAGACCGCAGAGGTCATTTATTTTTAACCTTGATCCCAATTTTGACTCCTTATAATTTATTGGTCAGGGCTTTAATCTAATTTAAAAGTTTGATCCACGTGCAAGTGACTTACATCTGAATTTTCAAGTGTGTTGATCCAAAATAGGCGAAAGCGTTTGGTAGAATTTAAAAAGATAGAGTCGTTGAACATGATTTGTCTATGTTTGTGGGAGAGAGAGATAATCGGTTCCTATGCACTCAGAATCTGCTGGGCCATTTTTTTTTAAATTTTCACACGTATGTAATTTAGGTGTTTGGGAGTGTTCATAGAAAGGTTTTTTTAGTGAACCACTTCCGGTAATTAACTATCGATAATCAAAATCCGATTATATACAGAAAGACCGATTTTGAGTAAAGTGAATGCTTTTATACAAGCTAATATAACACGTGCACTTTAGATGTTTTTTCACCACAGAATTTTAATTAAGATAATTATTTATAAATCTAATGTAATAATTGTGAATTAGTTTGAAAGTATATACAGCGGTTAACAAATTAAATCAAACTATAAAACCGACGACGAAGAGATACATGAATAAAATTTAAAAATATTAAAAATGTGAAAAAATATCGGTCACACAACCAACACACACACACACACACACACACACACACACACACACACACACACATATATATATATATATATATATATATATATATATATATATATGCATACGTTGAAATAAGTCGGTAACTTTAGCTTACATGCGAAGATTAAGATATCGTAACTATATGATAACTCTTACCCAGCTTTCACACTTACGCTTTACTATATATGATAATTTCCACTGTATTCTTCGCAAAGGAAACTAGACATGTGGCTTGTTCTTTGCTAATGGAGTCTGAGAGTGCTTCGTGATTGAGTGAGAATTCCCGACTTGCTGTAATCGTAACTCTCTGCACTGGTGATTCCCGAGAGGATGAAACAGTATTGTTTGTAAGTTTTCAAATAATTATATTAAGTACCTATCTATCTATCTATCTATCTATCTATCTATCTCTCCATATATATATGATGGGTATGTTTTATATATATATATATATATATATATATATATATATATATATATATATGTTGGATGTGATAACTAATGTATACACATATGCAAACATGTTTCAGTGACCACCCTGCCAGGGAAAATCACTTCATTAGGCAAAGCATATCCACCTGGATATTCTTGGCCTGATGAGGTGATTTTCCCTGGCAGGGTGGTCACTGAAACATGTTGCCATATGTGTAGCCATTAGTTATCACATCCAACATATTGATATTGCTTTGTCTTAACATTGAGCACTCTTTGGTTAACACATTTTGGTTTTGTTTAAATAATACTAACAATAATATAATATATATATACATATATATATACAGAGAGAGAGAGAGAGAGACAGATAGAGAGACAGAGAGAGAACAAATAATTAAGAAGACGAATCATGTGTGCCTTAAATTTGCGTTTTTATAGAAGTTTAGGCATAAATGTTTATTTCCAATTTTAGATCAGTTCATATCTACAGACGTTCATTTTATTTCTACTCCGTAAAGCTGTCTTAAACTAAGCCGAATTTATTGATAAGCAGTGGAATATACGCATTTCCTATCAATGAAGATAGGAAAACAGGCAATGAAAAAACGTAAGTAAAGAAAAGCCTGAAAGTGTTTGAGTACAGAAAATAAATAACGCATTTTTAGTATATAATAAATTTATGCAGAAGGGTTACGAGAAAAAGGATCTAACGAATGAACAACTTGAAGGAATTGACAGAAGGGCGTATTCCTTACTGGCTACACATTTACAACAATTTATATATGCAATAACCGTCTTGTTTATACGTGCAGTTATGATTAAAATGAATAAACCATTTGTATTTTATCTGCTCTGTCTCTATTCTGTACTTTATCGTAAGGTTGCGAATCTTTGCCTTTTCTACACATATAATAGTGTGACCGGATCACTTGCCAAGGGATCCTTTTGTCACGTAAGGGAAAAACTGCTGTTACGGTCGTCGATAACCAAAGTGTTACCTATCCTCGTTAATGCAGTAGAACCCGTTGGTCGCAATGGTAATTTTTTCATTCTCAGCCGGCGGCTGCTAGGTTCTCTCCTATCAGGGTTGATATGCCGACGTTTCGCTGGTCGGTCGGCGGCTAAGAAAAAGAAACAGTAACTCACAATTCGCCGCCTTATAGGAAGCGCTCAATGCACAGAGACAGAAAACAAAGTTAGTTCTTCTAGTCAGCCGATTAATCCAAAGATTGTATATATATATATATATATTGGTAACAGTTGGAAGAACAGTGGGGAAAATAATAATTTCACCTGCCCATTTCTTGTTTTTTTTTGGTATTTAAATTAAATGATGTTTCCTCTGAAATTTCTCCTTCCATTTTGCTGTACCAAAAATTTACTTACATATTTTCGAGGTCGGTACAACTCACAATTTATCAAAACGTTAAACAAAGTTATACGTATTAAAAATAAGTTAATCGTTTTGAAGTGTAGGATGGAATTTCTTAAATCTTGCCGCCTAAATCATGTTGCTCCCGGTTATATCTGCCATCGTATTTCTAAAATTAAATGTAGAAATACATTGGCAGTTCAACGTGTTTTCCTACAAGATGAAATCCTGTTTAATTCCGATACATATAATTCGTTACGTAGTAAACACCTTTTACTTTGGGCCATGGTTTGGAAAGAACTGTCTTTCTTTGATAAACTCCGTTTTTCTAGGTTTTTATCCATCGGCGATAATTTTACCCGTATTAAATGTACTTTTGCTTATGATAAATATTTAAAAAATTTAATTACTAAGAAGTTTGGGATTATAACAAATTTGGATAAACATATATTTAATTATTCTTCTCATGTTTTGTCCAATACAGAAGAATTTGTTTTATCTGCTGGCTTACAATTTTGCATTCCTCCCCCTTCTGTTGATAAAATCTCAGTATTTAGTGAAATTGAATTATTGTATACTCAATTAAAAAACCATTCGCCTATCTCTACTGATGAATTAACTAGTGTTAAAATTCAGTTGGGCGAATTAGGTCGGAGGTTTTCTGCCATAAATACCAAATCTAGTGATTTTGTTTGGCAGAAAAATCATTTTGAAGCGGCAAAATTAATTAGGTCTAATCCCGACATTTATCTTTCTCGCCCGGATAAAGGATCGGGCGTTGTTATACTTAACAAAACGGATTATATCTCCAAAATGTTACAAATCTTGGACGATAAAAGTAAATTTCTCCGTTTGGGTGATTTAAGCCATGATGATACTTTTCGTATGGAAATAAAAATCCAGAAAAGATTTCTTCAACTTCATAAAAGCGGATTTATTTCTAAAGAGATTTATGATAGAATCCGACCCATTGGCTCTCAAAGGCCTAGAATGTACGGTTTACCTAAGGTCCATAAACCCAACATTCCTTTGCGACCCATTTTATCTATGCTGGGTTCTGCACAACACGAACTTGGTAAATGGCTGGTTGATCTTCTTAAACCTGTGCTTTCTTTTTATTCAGTCCATTGTATCTCTGATTCTTTTCAATTCGTATCTCAGATACAAAAATCACCTTTATCTAAAAATACCGAGTTCTTGGCTTCCTTTGACATTAATAGTCTTTTTACTAATATACCTTTGGATGAAACCATTGGTATTTGTGCTGACTATCTATACCGTGGCCCCTTAAAATCTCCACAATTTCCTGAACGAATTTTCGTTGAACTGATGGAACTTGCTACTAAATCAGTCTCCTTTAGTTTAAACAATATTATGTACCGTCAAATTGATGGGATATCTATGGGTAGCCCTCTTGGTCCTTCGTTAGCCAACATTTTCGTTGGATTTTTGGAAAACGAATTATTTTCCAAAATTACTAAGCCAGCATTCTACACACGCTACGTTGATGATACTTTTGCATGCTTTCCCTCTCGGAGTGAAGCTGAACAGTTTCTTCGTCTTCTTTGCAACCTGCATCCATCTTTACAATTTACTATGGAGGTTGAAGACTGTAGCTCTCTCCCATTCCTCGACGTTCGTGTTTCTAAAGTTGGTACTACGTTTGAGACCTCTGTTTATAGAAAACCTACATTTACAGGGCTCTATCTTAATTGGTTTTCTTTTGCCCCTCAGTCTAGAAAAATAAACCTCATCAGCGCTCTTACGCATCGTGCACTTATGATTTGTTCACCAAACCGTCTTGATACGGAACTTGAGGAAATTACAAATATTTTTCTTAATAATGGATATCCCATTAATATAATAAAATCTACTATTGAACGTAAAATTACTACATTTAATAGTGGTAAACATATTGGTCCATCACGTTGTCCCATTTATCTAAAATTACCATGGTTGGGTCCTGATGGCCTTCATATTGTTGAAAGGATTTCTTCTGCTACTCAACGTTGTTTTCCAGCTACTATGCTTAGAGTAGTTTACACAACTCGAACCTTTTTCTCTTCTTTTCGTAAAGATGTTTTGCCAACCATTCAAAAGAACTCTGTTGTTTATAAATTCGTTTGTCAGTGTGGAGCTGACTACGTTGGAAAACCATCCCAAAGATTAGAAATGAGAATATCCCAACATATCCCTCGGGATATTCGACTACACCAGGTTTCGAGAATATCCGGGCACTCCCAAGCTCATGAGTCTGCCATTGGTAATCACCTGTTGAGTATAAATAGGTGTGCCGATCAATATTCCGATGGGTGGTTTTCTGTTCTATACAGTGCTAGGTCGAACTATCATCTCAATATTATTGAGGCGTTGGTTATTAACAACTCTCGACCTAGCCTGTGTAGACAAAAGATTCTGAAACACCAGTTGGAGATATTCATTGATTTAAAACCACCTGAACAGTGAGATTTTTTTTCCCCCACTGTTCTTCCAACTGTTACCAAAATTCCCTTCTTCCCTCATTCGTTTTCTTAGTTTTTAATTTATCATTCTGACGTTTCCTCTTAGAGGGTCAGACGATAAGGCCTTAAGGTAATTTTAATAATTTCACCTGCCCATTTCTTGTTTTTTTTGGTATTTAAATTAAATGATGTTTCCTCTGAAATTTCTCCTTCCATTTTGCTGTACCAAAAATTTACTTATATATATATATATATATATATATATATATATATATATATATATATATATATATATATATGTGTGTGTATGGGTGCGTGTATGTGTGTGTGGGTGTGCAGTTCACAATTATAAAGTTCATATAATGGGCAATTCGTCTTTAGGCCTTTTCATTACTTTCTCGTCTTCATATTGCGGCTTAGTGAAGGTGAGTGGGGTATGCGATCACTGTCGACTTCTACTTCGAAATCGACTCAACACAAAACTCTAGAAACAAATTCTCATGCTGCCGACTCAAGGATCAGGTTTGCCAGCTCTGCACCTGATTATAAAATTCGGGGTAGGTAACGTTGGGGCGTTTCTAGAACCAATCAACCACGACAGCGTCACTTCCCCCATGTCTAGGTTGGATTCCTCTTCAAATTCCTACGTAAACGCACCTGTAAAGTCGCAAACTGTTACCAGGCCCTTGAGATCACGCTTGTGATCGCTAGGTCAGAGGATTGTAGTCGAGATATAAACATTCATTCTTTTGCACTGATTCACCACGTGTTTTCGCTCAACCTTAAAAATGCTGAAGACAATAAAAATGATCAAAACGGAATCATTTATTATGTTACTATTTTATGTCAGCAGGAATTTTTGCTGTCGCTCGGGCACACTAAATTTTATAAAGAGTTACGTATGCCCGTTTTTATAATATATTTTAAGTGTCCGCTCTTTCCCTTGGAAAGCTCAACAGCCCTTCAGGTCGCTCATGCTACAATGGCTTGCGATCTTCAGAATTGTTTGATAAATTTATTTGTTTCAATTCGTTTGACTTATTTGTTTGGCTGTTTTCAACTACTGGTTTAATACCGAATTGTTATACAGCCCCTTCGTTCTTGTTCATTATCATCATATCGTATGAATCGGAATATTCTGTTCTTATCAGTTTCCCGATATTTGTCAGATCAGAATTCTTTATAGAAATACGTATACCCCTTACAAGTGCTCCAAATTGTTTGAAAGAGGCACAAAGATACAGAAGAATGTACGAAATAAGACTTAATACAAAACATGATGCTCTTATTTTTTAGTTCCGTGATCGTTATCAGAAGTTGCTCACAAATTGGTTTATACATCGTTCTGTTGACGTCAGGCAAGGAAGCTATAAGCGTATCAAAAGTGAAAAAAGAATAACGCACACAAGTTTTTTTTTTCTATAAAAATGTTTGTATAGCAAATTATGTAAGCTGTACCTGAACACATTATAAACACAAGTTCGACATTAGACAAAATTGGAATAATATTATCTGGAAAACAATATATTACTAATTCACCAACTAGTAGGCTCCAAAGGGAATAGACAGGGTAAGTTTTATTTAAATTGTTTTCGTATTTTTGTTTTATTTTCAATAGTCGAATTGATTTTCATCATTTCGAGTGATTTTTATCACAGAGATTTCGAATTCGGCTTTTCTTCGGAAGCACCGAGTTGAAGTCAGATGACACGCTCAATGTAATATGCAAAATATATCTTGAAATGAAAGATATTTTGCATATAACATTCAGCGTGTCATCTGACTTCAACTCATCTCAATCCACTAACTCCCTCCTCTTCTTATTTAAATCTTTTTTGTTCTACTATATCCTGTACTTGCTCATTCTTTTCCTTCAATCACGCTCTGTGATTTTGATTTGTGCAGAGGTGCGTATGTGATCATATTTTAACGGAGCAAACAGCGTATTATTTTGTGTCTAAAACCATCAAAAAAGAATAATGCCTTGTGATTTTATCCTAATTATCTCTATCTAAGGCCTGAATCGTTCATTACCAGCTACATACGGGAGGGGGCACGTCAATATTGCCAACATCATAAGTGAAAGTGATTTTTGTGGAAGGACCCGAATTCGAACTTCTGACCCCCAGAATGTAAATCAATATTTTTAATAACCTAACTACCGTCACTTCTCTTCGAGTGGATTATTTCCTAGAAGTGAGCGTTTGTGGAATTCCCTGCTGCTAATTATTCTTTACTTTTCTACTACAATCATATTTTTGTATATTGATATTAAAATTAAAAATCTGTTTTCTGTTTATATTAAAAGAAAATATAACTTTCTTACGAGTCGAGTAATTCCTCTGCAAAAGATCTAGCTAATTTTTATATTCTTTTAAACATTGACTTTAATTAACTATCTATTATGTTTTAGCATGGGATAATAATCGTCAGTTTATTATTACGTGTAATTATGTTCATGCAGATATTCTCCATGATGTATAGTTTCGTAATATTAGCGTAAAAAGTTTAGAGTAAGCACAAAATTCTTACATATATTTATGTATGCGTATATACAAATTTTGCCAACCAAACTCCAATGTGAGTTTTTGTCTACACACACACTAACTTAATAGAGCATTCGAACCAATCTAAAATTATATATTTCGGTTTTAGCCGGTGAAAACAAGCGTGAAAGTGTAAAAACTAAAGAAACAGAATTTCCCAGGTAAAAGTCGAATGATGATATTACGAATATGGATGCGCAATGTAATAGGTATTAGTTCATGTTTAAATTGTTAGCTTTGCGGTAAATATGTCTTTCTAGCTAAAGTAAATTGTAAAAGCCAAGTACGTCCAAGGATGGAGTACTGCTGCCACATCCGGGCAGGAGTTGCTAAAAACCGCCTATCCTGCCTTGGCAGAGTACAAAATAGACTTCGAGCTTTAGTGGGGTGGTGCCCTTTTCTCTTCCCTGCAACCTCTCTCCCACAGAAGAGACGTTGCGAGCCTGTCTGTTTTATCGTTATTTCCATGACAGGTGCTCGTCTGAGCTCCAATCCTTCGTCCCCCCGCTAATCTTTCACGAGAAACACCCGTCTGGCGCTGAAACTACCGTCAATAATTTTCCCTCCTCTCTATATGTGCCTAAATCCAAACGATTCCATGAGCAAAGCTTCTTTCTTAGAACTGCACGCCAGTGTAACTCTCTGCCGCTTGCCTGTTTCCCCACCTGACTACAACTTGGACGTCTTCAAGTTCAACATAAACAAACTCCTGACAAACTGCCCCCTTAAATAAGATACTCTATCAAAACCCCCAATACTAATGATTACTACAATACTATCTCATTGCTTACTGTACACGCAATAACCCTTATCCCAGAGTGGCTTTCGGGCCTTGATAAGTGGTGACCCCCATGTAAAAAAAAAAGTTTTTTTCTAGATTCTCGGTATTGGCGCACGAGATATCCTTTTTTTATTTTTAAATCATTACTACATATTGGGTCCAATATAATAATAAATACGAAATCTGCATTAATGAAAACATATTTTACGACCGGGCAGCATACTAATCTACGATATTTTAAAAACTTAAAGGCCAATATTCGTTTAATTCAGGCATTTTTATATCCAGATATTTGGTGATAAACTTTTATATCAGTTCAAAATGGCAGCTTGACTGACGCCGAGCAATAATTCAGTCCATTTATGGTTTGTATTTAAACCTTTTTTTAACGTTTAATACAAAATTTCGAATCAGTGGTCTTTTATTTTACTCATAAAATGTAGACATCTTTTTTAATGGTAGAACGTGCTGAAGGCATTACAAACTTAATCAACAAATAATGGTGTTTCGAAGGGAAATCTATCGACTACTGAATTTTCTATTTTAATGAAAATGCCGTACAATAATTGATCTAAAATAGTTTTAATACAGGTACTAATGCCGAGTGTTTTGTTTTGTCATATTTTAAATTTTATCCTCTTTTTAGCTTAAACTTTAATCAATTTTGTTCCGATTTTACCGTCTCTTTGTAATTAGCTTCTACTGCTACTTATGCGGTTGTCATCAACTGCTTCCTTTTGTGTTTACTGGTCGAATATCGAAATGAATGCCAGGTGAAATTTATGATGTTTAGATTGACATCAACTGATACTTTGATATCTAAAACTTCAAACCAGGTCTTTTGAGATATTTAATTCAAGGTTTGGTTTGGTTGTTTTTGTTTTCCGGCATATAAACCCTTTTCAGCTTGTAATGTCGAATCCAATGATTTTGAGGAAAAAGGTTTTAATAGAATATATGTGTTTTAGTTTTTCAAGTCGGTTTCTATTCAATCCATAAATGCGACCCTAACAAGTACTACCACTCTGGGTCAGAGAAGACATAGGAGCAATGTCAATTAAGGGGTGGCTCTACACTTCCCAACGCCCACAAGCTGGGGCCACACCATTGGATATAGTTTAAGGTCATACCCAGGTCCATTTAATTCAACAGTAAAGTAAAGAAATAAAACTGAATAACGGAGAACAATGTAGACCAGTTATTTTGTAGATTGCAATAATTCCTAAATATTCATAAAGAACAAGTTTGAATTAGTTTCGTTATCAGTGCCTCGAAAAAAAATAGGGTGGACTTATAAATTCACCCTTGTCCGTTTGTCTGTCCGCACTTTTCTCAATAACTATACTTTGAAATTATTTAAAATTTTGCACAAACATTAAAAATGATATGAGTAAAAAAAGTAATAGAACTGATTTTTCGGGAAAACTAGGGTTTCGCCCCGAGGGGTGACTTTCGGTGTAAAATGACTAAAATTGACACTGTGTTGGTTAAAAAAAATGGACGCTTTGGATTTTAATAAAACTTTCTGAAAAGTTGTAACTAACTGATTTCTATATAATTCTGTTTGTCTATACTTCGCGATAACTATTTGGTGTGCCCTAGGAGCTCTTTTAGGGCTAACGAAAACAATCCATTTTTAGGAATATTTTACCATATTTGTCCAAAATTGTCTGTGTATGTATATTTAGCAGATTTGTATAGTACTGAGCTCAAATTTAAATACGCTAAGGACTTAGAGACTTGGAGGCTAAATAAAGGGAATGGACAAATAGATTTGGTCGTTTCCTTTATTTTTTTTTTGCATGGTGCAGAACTCAAATTTACATATGTTATTTTCTAAAACATCACAATTTGTTCATTTTCCCCAGGATTTTACGTCCCCTTAGGACTTTTGCGACTAAACGGGAAGGGGGGGTGGCAAATGCTGAACTTAATAATTTCTATGCCTCGTTGACTGTGCAATCACGGGGGAATATGCTTCACTTGATTCTGTTTTAGTATGAACATATGTAGATATGCATTCATTCAACGCTGTCCTGCCTTCTACAAGCATTGACGGCTTCGGTCCGCCATCTATTTCCCTCTTTCGAGGCATTAATAAATTCATTACTGCTCAACACGGTTTTACGTTGCCCAAGTTCCTCGCTGTAACCCACTTTGCTATCATTTTTTGGTTTATTCTTTGCTTGTTGTCGGAGAGTAATTTGATGACGAGCAGATTCCACATACCTATCACGGTAATTCCTTCAATGTTCTGATTCAGAACCTTGTTCACGCTGTTTCTCGAACAAAGAGTTTTATGTATTGCCATGATCTTATTTGTAGTACTACAGACAGTTTGTTGCAGTTTCTTTTTGTCCGAGCAGTTGTGGCAATATATCGTGTCATCGTTATGGTAGTTGCTTACACCACCCCCTGCATGGATAGGTGGTGATTTTGCCGTAGGCTGAAGAATACACAGAAAACGGCAACCTCATAATTCCCTCCTTTGATCGCCCTCTTTTGTCTGGACCGTCATAAGTTGAGCACGCATAGTTCTGTCTCTCCGTAAATTGAAGCACCACCTCCCTCAACACTAGCTAGGATAGGTTAGTTAGTTTTTAAGAGCCTTATGTGTAGTTTTAATTGTAAAAATTAATTATAACTTGTATATTGTATTGTAATATATATTTTTGTAAAATAAATAGATAAGATTATATAATATATTGCAATTGTGTCGCGTGTGTTTTGTTTTTCGTGCCTGCAATAAATGTCTTCAGTCGAATAAAACGGCCACGAAGACGAAGGAAGAAGATTCCAGCCAGAATGCCACCTAAGTCATCTTTATAGAATGAAGTAGCCACAGAACCTCATCATACATCTCAGGTATGATTTTCCCCTTGAGATTCCGACCCTAATGACTGGCCCATCTTCACCTCATCATGGGACCGTTTCTAAGACATTTAGTGTAACACGTTTGGTCACACAGCAGTGACCGGCTTATTGTGCTATGCAGTGCTCATACTGGCCGATGTTTCTGGCCATTGTTCCTAGAGGTATCCTTAGCTCAGCACAACGAAATACAAAAAACATGGACGGAATTTTTTCCTTTTGCTTTCGCAATACATTATTCACCTAATTTTAATACCCTCACGTTACCCTAATCGGATTAAGTGGGTTCTCAACCATGCGCATATCTCTCACAGACGTGTAGCAAAACAAAAAAAAAAGTTTAACACGACGCAAAGCACTGTTCACAGTACGCAGGTTTCGCCAGGAGAAAAAAAATCCGTCTTTATATGCAGACCACCAACCACGACAGCACCACAATGTGCATATCTCTTTGTACTGGACAGATTTTGGGTTCAAATGACGGCCGTTCTTGTGCACATCCCATTAGAAGCAACGGAGTGTTGTTCACATATTTATCGCTCTGGCAATAATACAAACGAGTGGCCGCTTGCGTCTTTGACCATCACAAGATGAGCAGAGGTAAGGATTCGCCTTACTTTTCCTTTGATAGTAGTAATCTCCCGTTTCTCATATAGATATGCTTATTAGATTTTAATATCATATCGTACTTGTCACCTTTCTTCCGGAATTCGACTCTTTGCATAACTAATATAAACATGAATTTAATGCTAGAATGACTTTAGCGGTACTAATCGTATTAAAAACTTCAAAATTATGTTGTTTCAAATTACAGTAACTGACCTTACTAACCGTACTGAAGCTAGCAACTCCTTATTTCCGTAAATGTTACGTATCTCAGAAGTTATAATCGGTTAATGAATTTCATAAAATATTTAATCATAATAAGTTTTAAATAATTACCGCTAGGGTTTTCTAATGATAAAATTATATTAATTAGCATTTCAGCCCGGCGTTGCCCGGGTGTTTGGAGGTGTATGTTGATAAAAAAAACTGTCATTTTTTTTAAATTTGACCCCTATTATTACCCCTAAATATTTATTGTTTGGAGCTCAAATCAAGTTATTATGTTAGATGCATGTCCAAGAGACCTATATCTAAAATTTCAAGTGTTTAGACCCCTTAACAGCAAAATTCTGGCCGAAAACGGATTACAAAGATTTTCCACATCCCAGTACCCTGTATGCCTAATTTCGAGTCAGTAGACTTAAAAATGACAGAGTTGTTGTGTAGGGAAATTTACACAGATACACACACAGAC
>NC_136523.1:53006286-53018786 GCF_053919585.1 Euprymna scolopes | reverse complement strand
GAATTTGTTTTTTTCTAAAATGACGGATTGCCAATATTTGTCAAAATAAACTTGATATCAATAATGATATAATCGGGTTGGAAGAAGACATACAGTTTCTTGTTCCAATCTGGAAATGTTCTGTGAAAAGAAATTGTATTTAAGGAAGCTCCGTTAATTTAATTTTAATTATTCACATGAAGAGATAAAAGTCTTGTGTCTGTATGCTTCTTAGTCAGTGGAGTTCTTGGTTCGAATTGTTTGCAGGTAGGAAGCAGATATTGAAGCTCAGTCGAGCATCTAACATGTAATCATTATAAAATGTAAAAAAGTTTAACATATTTTATCGACAGGCTTAAACCACCAATCTGCTATAACGTATGCATCATATGACAGCAAGTTCCCTAACTAGCATGCGTCTCGTTATTCTTATTTTATTTCAGTGGCATTGCAATTTTGTTTAAACTGAAGATGGGGCATCCTTCCAGATGCCTGGCATTCAACCTCTATTTCCTGCGTTCTTACTGATAGATTTTATAAAGATTCTACTGTCCTTTTAAGTGTAATAATTAGAATTTCTCTTGCACTTGTTTAATCGGGTATATTTGATAGGTAAACTGTGGATTTGTCTAGTTAAACTACACAATTATTTTCTACAAACAATAAAACTATCAAAGTATGTGTGGCCATCGACTAGTAAATATATTGCATCACTCTAACGGTGTTATATTTAAAGAAAAATATGTTGTTTCTGGTTGAAGTATATTAAGTTTTTTGTTGGTTTCGAAGAATCACTTGAGTATTTTATCTTTCACGTCATAACCTATGCGAAAAAAGTTGACTACACTCGCCTGAGAATGGAAGGAAGGACAAAGTCTTTAGTAATAAACCTGTCTTGTTCTACAAACAAAACTCAAAAGCTTTGAATAACCCCGTTGTTTTATCTCGTACATCCAGGTTACTTTAGAATCGTCCAATCTACGTTTATTTTTTTAAATGTTATCTACATTATAAATATCACCTGTCTGTTTAAATGTATGTATGTATATATGTATGTTTTATATCTCGCAAACACTTTCGACAGATGCGACAGATTTTCACGAGATTGGTACGATTTTTAAGCTCGACCCTTCGGACGACAAATATCGAAAACTTGGGCAAAGCCATTAATTACGTCACTCTCAACTGAGAAGTTTTCTACAGGGAGAGGTCGCTATTTTCGACGATATTACTGAAAGTAATTATCTCCTTTCTATTGCATAGCCTTAATTTCAACCTACTTTGACGATGGGTGCAACGTAAAAGACGTCACGTTTTTTTTTCACGTTTTTTTCCGCCTTTGCGATAAGGGATCGAACCTGCCTGTCTCCTACCAGTTTTTATTTTATTTTTGATCAACCCACACCTCCAAACACCCGGGCAACGCCGGGCACACAGGCTAGTTTTTAAATAAATTCAAAATACAAAACGGGTTATAAGGCAATGTCAGTTATAGCGCATTGAGACGGTGATGCATATTAAAATGGCAATCTCTCGATTTAACACAAATAAACGCTACCCCCTCCCCCCGAATTAAACATGATCATAACTACTGCTTTAATAGCGTTTTAGCAGTTATTGAAAATACAAGATTAACTTGAGTGAAAGACGTTTTGAAGTATTGTATCCTCGTTTGTCATTACGTTACGGCAGCTTGTCTAAGAGATTCTAGAATTTGACTCGATGTGTTGGCCTGTGTGTTGAAGATTTCTGTCTTTCTTTCTCTTTTTAGTTTTTACAGAAGTAACTCTAACTGTTATTTGTTGTAGTTATTTTCCGCTTTTTTTATTTGTGGAGTAGTAATAAAAATAAATGTGAACTGGATGTCTTCAAGCCCAACACAAACAAATTCCTGATGAACCGCCACCCTAAGTAATGACACCTTATCAATTCTCCAATACCATTGCTACACTATCCCATTGAGTACTGTACACACAATAACCCATATCCCCGAGTGGCCATTGGGCCTTGATAAGTGGTGAACTCCATGTATAACAAAAAAAAGATTTGCTTTACAATAGACTGATTTATAAAAAGTAGTAAAGAATCGAATATATAACAAATACATGTTACCAAAGGCAAGATAAGTGATTTTCCACCTACCCTGATAAGTGTTTGATATTTTAACTGATTTTAAACTGGGTTTTAAGTGGAAAACGCGAGGTGTGCTAAGTGCTTTTTGCTTTCTAGAAACTGACCGTGTTTTGCAAAGAGATAAGAATAAAAAGCGCATTGCCCCAATCCTTCGTGTATTTTTATTCAGGGATTCAGTATTTTCTGACACCTTTATCTAGTAGATTGTTGGTTGGTTGTTTTTATTTTACGGCATATCAACCCTTTACAGGTTATTTAATTCCGAATCCACTGATTTTTGCAGAAAAATATTTTAAGAGGATATATTTGTGTTTTTTTATTGTTTTTTGTTTTTTTTTTTTTCAAGTCTATATCTATTTAACCCAGAGTTGGGACTCTAACAGGTACTACTACTCCGGGTCAGAGGGAAGCTGGGAGCAATAACAATTAAGGGATGGCTCCACACTCGCTAAAGCCCGCAAGCTGAGGCCTTTATATCGTATATAGTTTAAGATCATATCCAGGCCCTTATCTGGTAAAACCATAATTCTTCATCTTAATAACAATATTGAGGATAATAATAATTATGCTGATCATAACAATGATGATGAAGATGATGGTGATGATGACGATGACGATAATGATGATGACGAAAGGGATAAGCATAAGAACAGATAAAAGAAAGTGGAGAAGAAGAAGAAGAAGAAGAAGAAGAAGAAGAAGAAGAAGAAGAAGAAGAAGAAGAAGAAGAAGAAACACAAGAAAAAAGCAGAGCAAGAAATGGGTTTAATTTGACTCGGGACTAGAACACCCCGAAGGAAACTCCAAGAATAAAACAGCGGAAAAATATCAGCAAGCAAAATGAACCAATTATTTCATGGAGGATTCTTGCCGGCAGCTTTGTTTTCGCTCTGTCTTAATGAAGATTTCTCCTGGGAGCAAGTATATTCAATACGAATAATAAAAAAAGAACACGTGGCAGAAAATACATGGAATTAAATAAAGACCTATCTATAAAGGAACCGATCGAAAGAAAATAACAAAAATAGACTTGGACAATATACGGTTGATGCTGAACTCAAAGAACATGGCCGAAGGCTTCCGTCACTAAAGACTTGGAACGAATGGAACTAGTTTTTTTTTTTGGAGAATGGTTACCTTATTATTATCTACCTACTTGGAGTCCTTACATGAACCATCATCAGCGACCGCACAGTGGATAAAAATTGTGATATCCTCTGGAGTTGAAATAATGACACGGCTCCTAAAATATGTCCCCCTTTCTATTTCTTTCGATAATTATTACAGGCAATTTTTTATCGCAACATCTGTTTACCCTTAATTTCTCTGAATTTTGATTGGCAAATTTTATATCCTAAGACCTTGGTTTATCGCACTCTTTCTGCGAAAGTCTGGTTAGTACCTTTTCTTCTCAATCCTTGCTTCATCTTCGACCGTTTGCGATTATTTGCCTTCAGCATTCTTTTCCCATTTTGGCGGGGAATATTTAATTAAACTTGAACTAAACTTTCTCGGGTAAAACTTCTCTTTGTCTCATGTGGTTATTTTTGTCTTATTTTAATTACAAAATCGTACGTGGTTGATTATCTTTCCCATATACGGTTTCCGAACTTTTCAATTTTCCTTATGATTCCAGCTGTTCCCATCATTATTTTCAGTTTTAACTTTATTCATGTATTTAGTTATTTAGTTAGTTAGTTAGTTAGTTATTACATGATAGTTACAACTTATCAAGGCCCGGAGTCCACTCGGGGATAAAGGTTATTGCGTGTACAGTATTCAATGGGATAATATCGTAGTTATAGTCAGTAATGGAGATTTGATAAAGTGGATTACTTAAGGGGGCGGTTTATCAGGAATTTGTTTATGTTGGACTTGAAGACATCAAAGTTGTAGTCAGGTGGGAAACAGGCAAACCGAACACAGTTCCACAGGCGTGCAGTTCTAAGAAAGAATCTTTGTTCATGGAATGTATGTTTTGATTTAGGCACAGATAAAAAGTGGGGAAAATTATTGACAGTAGTTTCAGCTAGACAGGTGTTTTCGTGAAAGATTGGCGAGGGGGACCAGAGATTGGAGCTCGGACGAGCACTTGCCATGGAAATAACGATAAAACAAAGGCAGACCTGCAACGTTTCTTCTGTGTGAGAGAGATTGCAGGGAAGAGAAAAGGGCACCCCCTCACTAAGCTACGAAGTCTATTTTGTACTCTGTACTTGGTAAGCTGTTTTTAGCAGCTCCTTCCCAGATGCGGCAGTAGTACTCCATCTCTGGACGTACTTGGCTTTTATATTATTATTATTATTATTATTATTATTATTATTATTATTATTATTATTGACAATTTAATAGTACCACTGAAAATTAAAAAAATTGAAAGGAGACAAACATACTAGAAATTACTCTTACCAAACGCAATAAAATGTAGTTTTAGTAACAGGTATATTATTCTAATTCGTTTATTAATTGAAAATGTATAGTATATAGAGATATGTTATCGTCACTTTTAGCTTTGTTAAACAGGCGTTCTAGCAACATAGCAAAAAGTCTAGTGTGGATATACTCGGCATAAGACGATGATAAATAAATAAGGAAATATTAAATAAATAAATAAACAAAGTAGCAACATCAGAAAGGACAGCAACAAAACAACAATAATAAAATAATATTAATCATAAAAAATAATAATAAAAATAATAATAATAAAAATAATAATATTAATAATAATAATAATAATTATATTAATAATAATAATAATATTAATAATAATAATAATAATAATAATAATAATAATAATAATTATAATAATAATAATAATAGGAGCACTAGGAACAATTCCGAAAAACTTTGAAAAAAAGAATGGGGGAAATTGGAATCAGAGAAATGGCTGCAAGGATACAGCGACTAACGATAGTGAAAATAGTTGAAATATTAAGGAAACCCCTTGAATGCGGAGATTACTAAACATGAACCACGTGCGAGAGCAAGACAAACTGCTGCAGAGGAAAAAACATGAAGAAGCGTTATAGGGAACCAAGATAATTGAAGCTGCACATTTAAAAGTTCTACATCCCCATCAGAGGCCCCCAAAAGTGTGATACCACATAGCCGGGAAGGGTCAGGAGGACGGAAAGACCGAGGAAAGAGCGCTGACTAGACCTCTGCTAGGCAGTGTAGAGCAATGGCCACTTTCAGCGAAAACTTAATGATGAGATGCTGTTGCGATAACGAGAAATTTATTTGCAAATGCTATCAAAGGAGGTGGAGAGTGCCGGACGTCTGAGGAGACGTTTTGTCACTCAGCCTCCATGGCACACCGTAGAGTTTTAATGGGGGATTTTTATGGCCTTTGTGAAAGCTCCTTGTGAACTAATAAGGACAAATGCTTTTGAATAGAGGCATTGTAAGATAAATGATACACCTACTTGGAAATTTTGAAATTACATAAAATATAAGAAACCTAAATGTTGAGAATCATAGGAAAATAACAACGGAGAAAACAATAGTAAGGTCTCAGGTCAAGCTTGAATGGGAAAAGCAAAGTATTTGCAGTGAATAAATATGCCGTACCTATTTTATTTGTGTGTGTGTGTGTGTGTGTGTGTGTGTGTGTGTGTGTGTGTGTGTGTGTGTGTGTGTGTGTGTGTGTGTGGAGGGTATTATTAATTAGAAAGAAAACCAGTTGGACGTTATGGACAGCAGAACAGGGAAAACAATTAAAATTAATGTAACTTTTCACCCAAATAATGACGTCGATAAGTTATACATATAAGGAATAGACGGAGAACAAGGATTAATAAACGTAGAATAGTGCTTAAAAGAACACGAAAACAGCTAGAAAGTTTACATCGCAAACTGTAAGGAAAAGCTTATAAAGACTGTGTCAAAATTTGAAAACTTGCAAGAGGGTGAACTAGTAATGAGCAAGGGATTAAAGGTGATAAATGAACAAGAGGTGAAAGGCTAGTGGATTGAACACAAAATGCATGGTCAATTGAATAGTGATCTATCGGAGCAGGAGGCAAGAAAAAAATGGCGACGGTTGTCAAATTATGATTTGATGGTTGAGACAGAAGCCTAAATATATGTCGCATAGAAGCAAACGTTCAGGACAAATTTTTAAAGTATTCCATTGTAAAAACGCATCAAAATCTACTGTAAATTTTCTAGCCAGTAGCTGGGAATGTACAAAACCTCGTCGATGCGCCTGAGAAGTTATATCAAACGGAATACAAGAGGCGATATGACAGTATTACAAGTATTACAAGAAAGGTTCACTAGCACATATGAAAGAAAAGAGGAATGAAATGCAGTGAAAAATGGTACGAAAATGTTCCAGAAGTGAAACCTGTATAGTGATACATAATTAGTGCTACTGTGTAATCATTCTGTGATATGGATATCTACTGTGATAATGTGATAAAACAACGAGACCAGATTACGTCTTATGAGAAAAAAAGGAACACAAGACAATAGTTATCTATATAACAGGGCTAGTTGATGTGAATGTGTCGAGAAAAGCTAACGAGAACGAGGGAGAGTATTAATATTTCAAAATGGAAATAAAATGATTGTAGAAGTTAAGAAATGCATAATTTTTATCTATTGGGAGCGTGACAAATGTATTTGACAAGTGAATTGAGAGAATTGGGATCAATTGCAATCTTGAAGTAGTTAAGTAGACTGCCGTATTAGGAACCGCCAGAATGTTGCGAAAAATACTGGCAGACTAAGAGACAAAATGCTGATAGTCGATGTTCATTTGTTATGGTCCACTATGGTTCCATATGAAATCTGTAATATAACAAATAGCAATTCTCTAAGTGCTTTATTCTTTCATTCATTGCAACATAATCACACCTTTGACTTTTAACAAGCAAACGTAGTTAAATTTATTTAAGATAAACCGCGCCGGAGACTTCTTGAATCTGCGCTTATCGCAATTTCAAGGACAATTAAACAACGTGCAGGTTTCTATAATATAGCGCCATTAATAAGTAAACTTTTATTAAAATAACATTTTAATAGACACAGGTTAACCTTCTCTCACCATTCAAACACCCCCTGTAATAATTAATACATATAATCTCAATCAATAAATTACATAACTAAAAACACTCACTTCATTTCTGTTACACACCTATAATTGAATTTCAACAGATATATTACTTTCCAGTAAGAATATTAACTGCGTTCATATCTTTTAAAATAATATTAACGATTATATGATGTCACTAAAATTTCCCTCTCTTTAGCAGAGCAAGCGCCCCCTCCTTTTTGAATTTCCAACGTCTTTTTTCCGTTTTTTCTGAAATAGAACAGCGTCACACTTTGCACGTGAATTATTTTTCTTAATCTCATTCATCCAGAGGAAATCTCGAAATAAAGACGAAACGTTGATGAACACATAATACGGTTTCTTTCTATTTATCTATTTTGTCGGAATACTCTTTCCATTATTTTCATCATATATATATATATATATACATATACATATATATATATACATATATATATGTATATATATACATATATATATATGTATATATATATGTATATATATATATATATATATATATATATATATATATATATATTGCATGAGTACTGTTAGTCAAAATGTTATTAAATGGTTGTATGTGTGAGTGCGGGTGTTTCACATACAGTATAATACTTCATTAACATCAGTCTGTGTATCGCACAGGCAAAGAAAAACACATACGTCTCAACATCGCGTACTTGTCTGTTCTTATTATTCAAGTTCATAGCCCTTAGACGAACACCAAACAAGAATAGGTTAAATATTTGATATAACGTTATTGTTGACTTCCCATCGAAGCTGCAAGATATTGTAATTTTTTACCGTTATACTAAAGTCACGTTTCTCGCAGATTCCAAAACGCGGAGACGATATCTTCTGTGTTAACATTTTACGATTTTTTCCGCCTGACTCGCAACACTTTACTCTGATTACGTGCATTAATAATCCATCATATCCCTCTGAGATGGGTATATATGCTGATGACACCACACTCTATAACAGGCATGACAGGAAAACAAATGAACACACATCTTTTTTTTTTACACAGTGATCACCACTTATCAAGGCCCGGAAGCCACTCAAGGATAAGGGTTATTGCAAGTACATTACGTTAGTGAGGAGATTTGCTGAAATGTTTACTTAAGTTCATTAGGAATTTGTTAACATTGGACTTGAAGACAACCAAGTTGTAGTCCGGTGGGAAGCAGGCAGACGGAACAGAGTGCAGTTCTAAGAAAGAAGCTTTGCTCATGGAATCCACGTTTTGATTTAGGCACAGATATAGATTGGGGGAAATTTTTCTCAGTGGATTCAGTTAGACGGGTGTTTTTCGTGAAAGATTGGCGAGGGGGGACCAGAGATTGGAGTACATCTAAAGAAATGGCAGAAACACTAGAGGAAGACCTCCAATCTATAGTGGAATGGCGACGAAAATTGATGGTCACGTTCAAAGCCGCTAAGACTAAACTAGTTTCATACAATAATTTCAAGAAACCTTCTCTACCAACTATAGCAATGACCAACGACACTTTATCCTAGAGTACATCTTTCAAACTCCTTGGCCTAACGTTCACAGGAAACATGAGTCGGAACAATTACATTGAAAGCATTGCCAGGGCCGTTGCTACGAAGGTGAGCTCTCTCTACCGTGCTAGAAAAATACTAACACCCGAAAGTATCATGTGCCTCTATAAGGCCACCATTCGCTCATGTATGGAGTATTGCTGTCATATTTGGGCTGGTGCATCTGCTACTAGTCGCTCGCTCCTTGACAAGGTTCAAAAGAGAGTCGCAAATCAGATAGGCCCTGAACTGGCATCTAAACTTCAACCTCTGTCCCATCGACGAAACGTTGCATCCCTCTGCCCGTTCTACAAGTATTTTAATGGTGAATGCTCTGACGAACTGCAGGCACTTGTGCCCCCCACGACGTGAGCACCCTCGACAAACCCAACAGGCTGCTAAATCCCACCCCCACACTGTAGAGATCCCTAGATGTAAAATATCTTTTTACTCCAATAGTTTCTTCCCCAGAACCGCTAGACTCAGGAATTCCATTCCAGGTCCCTGCTTCCCCAACAGTACTGACGTGCAGAAGTTCAAGTGTAACGTGAACCGACATCTTGCTGCCCAAATCTCAACATAGTACCCCAGTAGTTGTTGCCTCTGATAGTAGCCCCCTACAACAAAGTAGCAATGTACCTTGTTTGTCGGTGAAAATAATATTACGTAATCACCTAACGCAACATTAAGATCACCTGAGGCCATCGGCATAATCTTGATTGTTTTAAAAATATTTTTAACATTCCTATACAGTCCTGATACATTTCTACAATAATATTTAATACTAAAAATATCTTTTATCTTAATACATTTTTCTAGAAAAAAAAACAAAACAATTATACAATTAATCCTCCAGGTTACTTGCCACTCCCCAGCAGTGCTCTATATGACATGACGTCAGCTATAATTTTCACAATTAACTAATCGTTATCCAATGTAAAACTTACATTATACATATCTGCAATGGAGGGAAGCATATTCTTGTCAGTAATAATAATAACATCTTTTACTAGGAATACAAAAACAAGTCAGTGTTATTATTAAAACGAAATAGCTAAAACTGAGGTGAGATAAATGCAGCGTTCACTATCAAGTGACTCGGTGTTGGCATTAGTTTAAAATGACTGTTTGGCTCGTGGGGGTCGAGCTAATTTAAAAGTTGCCTAATTTTCATCTTACTCGCAAAAGGAATGTCAAAAATAGCGGCCATAAGTCGTTATTGAATGGTTAGCCCTATTTTTGGTGAAATAGAAGAAGCGGTGCCTAAGTGAATGGTTTAAGATTCGAAATAGATTAGTTTTGGCACAGTCCAGATCGTGTAACGGCTATCTATTTCTATCAAACGGACTAATCTCCTGGTATAGAAGGACAAGGCCTGGTAACTGAAAAATGACGTTACGAAAAGTAGGCAAAGCAAGCAAGATCTGTTGAGCTGTCCAACAGTGAGTAATGAATGGAAGTGTTAAGAAAGAAAAAAAATACAGAGTAAAAATAGAAAATAACAAACAGGGTTCATACTTAAATTTTAATTTATTCCATATTCTTTATAAACCAAACCAAATATTAATTCACAAAGATAACTTGCACGTCGTCCCCACGTTCAAATATAGCGTGGTTACTCATGGACTCCAAGCACTAAAAGTCATTGATAATTTTTTCATTGTGAATAATTTGAAAACAGGTTTTACATATTTATCAAAATAAAAATCTCACCCGCTACTTAATTGGCTGAAAAGTGCGAAGCTCGTTGTTTGTTTGTTTACAAACAGGCGGTTTGAGCACTGTAAGAGTGGTGGAGGATGTCTATTTAAATAGACATTTAAACCAATTATTTCCAGGTGTCCCTTCTGTGGTCGAGTGGGAGAACTGCCGACTTTCAACACGACGGTTCTAGGTTCAATCCTTGGCTTGGGAGAGATGCTAGTCTAGCGGCACTGATGAGTCGTGATACAACGAAACAGTACTGCATGGCGATGACTATAAATAAATAAATATATATATATATATATATATATATATATATATATATATATATTATGGCATACTCACGTTGACATAGCGGTTCTCGTCAGATCACCGAAGTTAAGCAAGGTTGAGCATTGCTACTACCAGATGGATAACCATTCGGGAATTCTCGGCGTTGTATGTGCTTTCCGCTTATCTCGGCATTGTTTCCAGTCGTTCTGAATAGCCACTTGCAACTGGTATTCAACAATGTCGACTCGGGAGATGTGTGGTTGGGGTTGCGCAAACCTTGCCACAAATATTTCATGCGCAGGCATCCTTACAGTGGGTATCACTGGTCTGTCAAGACAGAATGAAGGCTTATATATATATATATATATATATATATATATATATATATATATATATATATATATTATAATATATATAGCTGAATGTCTATGTGTGTGTGTGTGTGTGTGTGTGTGTGTGTGTGTCTGGTCACGAATAGGCTCCTTTATGGTTGACTATTTTAAAAAACTGATTACATATAATGATAGAAGATGTATCGAGACACGGGAATGGGTATGTTTGATCCTGCAGAACGGTGGTTCATTAAAATTGTGGGGTCTGCGCTCGCGCTGGCCTCCATAGAATGGAAATAAGCACAAACTTTAATAAAGACTGTTCATATCTATCTGCGTAAGTATACTTTGATAATTATGTTTCAGTTTGAAGAAATATGGTATAATAAAATTATGGGGTGTTCGTTCGCGCCTGACCTCCATAGAATGGAAATATGACACAAAGTTTAACAAGTTTTTTAAATATAGATCCATAGAATATTGTGATAAGTTTTTCAGTGTGAACAGGTATGGTATAATAAATTATGGGGTTTATCTATTTTATTTTTACTTTAATCATATATTGCTTTGGTTTTGATACCCCCGAATTCGACGCTATCTCTTTACAACCCTTCCTTTTCATAACCTATCATACTTTAATAAATCAGAGTCCATTTTCTGCAGGCTGTTTTTGAACCCAGTCACCGACGGGTACTTTTGCTAGTATATATATATATATATATATATATATATATATATATATATATATATATTCTTTAATAATCACGTGGGTTTCATTGGATATACATCTAGGAATCCAATCGATACAACCGGTATGTATATATATATTCTGGTTGCGCAGTTTTAGTTTCCTAGAAATTGATCCATCAAGACACGTGTTTATAAAAAGTGTTCAATGAGTGAACAGATCGCGTGTATCATATGTTTATTCATACAAACTTTATTAGCTACATATATGTCCAGATATGCCTGTAGGTATGTGTAGTCGCAGATCTTACGTCATTAGTTTGGTATACCGAGTGTACTTCTGATATACCTAGTCTAAAAACACATTATTTTTTATATATATATAAAAATGGTGTATAGGTAAAAAAAAAGGTAATTTTATCTTTTTTTTTATTTTCTGCGGAGGAAAGGGGAAAGAAAAGAAGTACAGCTAAAACACTAGAAATGACACCCCGAAAGGGGAAGCAAAGGGAAAGGAGTAGAAAGATATGAAGAAGATTAGAGGGAGGTCAGACGCCAAAGAACTCAGCTCAGAATCGTGACATGTGTCTAAGGTTTGATATATAAATTTCACTTTTTTAAAATTATTTTTACGGCTACGAGTGCTTTATTGGTGTTGATCACCTTTTACACTCGTAGAAGCTACATATATTAATAAATTAATATAAATATGTCTACATATGCATGTGTATATTCACAAGTATGCTCGGGTTGTTCAGTGCTAAAATCTACAACATATACGCACATAT
>NC_136523.1:52973786-53001286 GCF_053919585.1 Euprymna scolopes | reverse complement strand
TATGAGTTTTCTCATAACCTGGTATAAGAATAATAGATAATTCCTGTTTGTTTTTCTTGTGATCTGTCTTTTCCATTTGGCAGGCCAATGTTCGAACTTTCCGTTAGGATGCGAGAAGAAATGCGCCATAGCCCCGAGTGTTTCTGATTTCCATAAGTCATCTTTAGACGGGTGATGAATTAAAAAACTAACTCAAATATTATTAAGTTCCCATCAGAAAGAACTCCTAGCGTCTTGACTCAATTATTTCTAAAATACATTTAATACAGTTCAAAAATAGTTGTAATAGAACTTCTGCACCAAAACATTACAAAACTATCAGATGAAAAGAAAACCGAAAATTCGGCGCCTCCATAAAAAATTAAGCTATTGCAAATGATATTCCGAAATGAAGCTGACGAGATAACATGCTATTTTTCATAAACACATAAAAAAAATGACGCGTATTTTACCGAAATAAATATTTTGAATTTCTCTGCACCAGATTTATAAAAATCGTGGTACTTGCTCGGTTCACGACCCATTTCCGCCAACTTCGCAGCGAAATCCTGAGGCAGGTTACCTTACTATCCGAACAATTCGTCGTAAGAGTGTCATAATAAATATTCAAAATAGGTCGTTTCCATCTTCACATGTTAAAAGGGTTTCATTTAAGAAATTCTATCTGAAGATGAGGAAAGGTGACTCTTAACGCTGACTATTTATTTACTAAATTCCACGCTTACATTGAAACTTGTCGTCGCATAGCTGATCGGCGAATTCCTCCGGCATCTTCTGGTTATCTTTGCAACTTGCTGGGAAATACCAACGTGATGGTGTCTAGCCTTAAACTAGACAATCATAAAATATGAATGCAATGTTGAATATCAGAAATCCACGAAAATGCTATTTTAAACTAAAGTGACATTGATTCCAAAAATCCATACTTCCAACTGAAGCGTTAACTATTTAATTATTTGAATTATTTGAGGCGAGTAATTTGTATATTTTATTTATTTATTTGCGGACTATTATCCTCATCTTTTTTATTGTTGTTGTTTTTGCGACGTTTCGAATAACTATTCCTTTGGCATCCTCAGGTGATTAATCGTGACGGGATAGGCATGCTGAATCTGTTAACTGTATCTTCAGTAATTACTGCCTTCAATAGTCTTGTCGTCTCACCACGTGTTGGTCAACTAATCTTCTGATCGGCTTTGGATAGGATTGAAACCGTTACCTTCAGACAATGTTAAGCTGGAACTGTAGAGATCCAACGTCTCTATCCACTGCGCCACGGGCTCTGAAGTAGACCAAGGTTGAATTTTTGGTCTTATAAATCCAGCTTTTTATTATTTTTTTTTTGTTATGTTTTTGCATTGTCGGCTCGGTACTGAATTGTATATATTATTTCCCTAGCATGGGTGCCCGGCGTTGCCCGGGTGTTTGGGCGTGAGTGTTGAGCAAAAAAAAAGGTGATAGTAGGAAGCCAGGCTCGAACCCGTACCGCGAAGAAAGAAAAGAACGAGGAAAAACGTAACGTCTTTGCAGTTACGACCAGCGCCAAACCGGAAGTGGCGTAGGTTTAAATTAAGGCTAGACAATCGAAAGGAGATGATGACTTTTACAAATATCGGTGAAAAAAGCGACCCTTTCTATAGAAAAGTGCCCAGTTGAGGGTGAAATAATTAATGTTTTTGGACAATTTTTCGGTATTTGTTGTCAGACAGGCCGAGCTTTAAAACGATCTTGTGAAAATCCGCCGTCTCTGTTGAAAGTTTTAGACAGACATGCAAACATGCATACATACATTTATATATTGGTAGCTCAAATTTTAGACCCAAACCGATTCAAAAGCTTGCCCTATCTCTGAATATCCTTTATATAAAACTTCAAATCTTTAGACCGGAAATTGTCTGAGTAATTTGGTAGAGACCGCAGAGATCATTTTTTTTTAAACTTTGACCTCTATTATCACCACTTATATTGTTTTCGGTTCCAATAAAGTTATTAAGTTAGATCCATGTCTAAGGAAACTACATCTAAAATTTCAATTGCTTATACCCAAAATTCTCGGAGGAATTTGGTAGAGTCCTCAAAGGTCATATTGTTGAACTTTAACAGCAAAATTTCTGGCCGAAAATGGACAGAATTATTGTGTAGGCAAATGTACGCATGCAGACACACAGACAGACAGACAGACAGACAGTCACTTTCACTTTTATAGATATACTAGCATTTCAGCCAGACGTTCCCGGGTGTTTGGAGGTGTATGTTGAGCAATAAAAAAAGCGGTCAATCTTTTTTAAACTTTGACCTCTATTATGACCCCTTAACATTTATTGTTTGGGACTCAAATTGAGTTATTAAGTTAGATCCATGTCCATGGAATCTATATCTAAAATTTGAAGTGTTTAGACCTCAAATTGTCGGAGGAGTTTGGTAGAGTTCTGAAAGGTCATCTCGCTGAACTTGACCCATTAACAGCCGAATTACTAGCCGAATATGGATTACAAAGGTTTTTCCTAATCTCCGTACCTTGTACATTAAATTTCGAGTATGTAGAATTAAAATTGACAGAGTTATTGCTTAGGGAAATGTATACAGACACACATAGACAGACATTTTCACTTTTATAGATATATAGATAGATTATTGGAATTTTTTCAGATGAGTAATTTGTATATTTTATTTATTTATTTGCAGAAAGTTTCATGCAGGCATTGTTTTAAGATTGCGGTTTCAGGCCAACTCAAACCCGGCTAGACGATTAGTTGGCCAAACTGTGGTGAGACGACAACAAATATAGGAGGCAGTAATTGCTGGAGATACGGTTAAAAAAACTCAACATTTATATCCTGTCGTGGTTAACCACCTACCGAAGGGCACAGGAATACTTGGCCGAAATATCATGAAACAAAAACCATCAAAAAGATGAGGAAAATAGTCCGCAGAAATATAAATAAAATTAAGCGTTACTGTTCAAGAAAATCAGACTGGAGCTAACCAATATTTTTTTCTAATTTATCCAGAGGGATCAGTAAAAGAATTGATTTCCTCCAGGACTGACAAGCAAAAGTGATATTTAAAACTGATATTTGATGGATAAAAAATATTTGAAAAACAACTAATACGTTTGTATTAGTAAGGTAAAAAAAAAGTAATTTGTGACTTTTGATTTCATTTTATTTTGTTTATATTGTCTTGTTGACGAAGGTCGCTAAAATTCAATGCTGTCTGTGGGTCTTTCTTTCTTCAGACTAGATGTTTGGGGACCATATTTCAACACGTAATAACACCTATCGGTTTGGTGTGCTAAATTCTTCGATACTTGTTTATTCGATTATTTTTTATAGGAGCTTATTTCAGTTGGGTCTTAAAATGCAAATATCTGTAGCCTATTCAAAAAATTAAAAAAATGTTACACTTTTAAGTTTATTGTTTTATTTTTGGTCTATGAATATAAAGCCGAAGTCTTTCATGGTAGGTCACCCCTTACAATCTCTCTCTCTCTCTCTCTCTCTCTCTCTATCTCTCTCTCTCGCTCTCTCTGGTCCTGGATATGACCTTAAACTATATCCAGTGGTGAGGCCCCAGCTTGCGGGCTTTGGGGAGTGTGGAGCCACCCTTTAATTGTCATTGCTCCCAGATCCACTCTGACCCGGAGTAGTAGTACCTGTTAGGGCCCCAACTATGGGTTAAATAGAAATCGACTTGAAAACAATAAATATATTCTATTATTTTTTTTTCTCTCAAATCTTTGGATTCGGCATTAAATAACCCGAAAAGGGTTGATATGCCGTAAAACAAAAACAACAAACCAACCAACCAATCTCTCTCTCTCTCTCTCTCTCTCTCTCTCTCTCTCTCTCTCTCTCTCTCTCTCTCTCTCTCTCATTAGCACTCAACCCGAAAACATGCTTTTTAGGAAGGAAGTTTACTGCGTTGAATCTAGCCCTTATTAATATTTAAAAGAAAAAAAATAATACTTTTGTACTAGTGAGGTAAAAAACGTAATTGGAACTCCTTATTTTATTTTATTTTGTTTATTTTCTCTTGTTGACAAATCACTAAAATTCAATGCCGTCTGTGGGGCTTGCTTTCTTTCTTTAGACATGTTTGGCAACCATATTTAAACATGAAATAACCCCCACCGGTTTTATGTGCGTAATTTGTTCATACTTGTTTATTCTATTAATGTTGCTTAACATAAGCTTATGTTAGTTAGTTCTTAAAATGCAAATGTCTGTAGAATATTGAAAAAAAATTGAGATTGAAACTTTACGTTTATTTTTTTTATTTTTTGTTTGTCTAAATATAAAACGGAACTCTTGCACGGTAGGTCCCCTTTACCATTTCTCTCTCTTTCACTAGCACTCAATCCGAAAATATGCCTTGTAGGAAGAATGTTTACAGCGTGAAAGCTTTCCCTTGTGAATACGTGAGAAAAAAATGAATACCTTTGTACTAGTGATGTCAAAAATGTAATTTGTAAACCTTTATTTATTTTGTTTATAATATATTGTTGACCAAGGTCGCTAAAATTCAATGTCGCCTGTGTAGATTTCTTTCTTCACACTCCATGTTTCGGAACCATATTTCAACAGGAGATAATTCTCACCGGTGAGATATGCTAAATCGTTTTATACTTATTTATTCTATTAAATATTTGAATATAAGCTTATTTAAGTTACTTCTTTAAATGGCAATATGTGTAGACTATTCAAAAACAAATTATTAAGTCACAGTGTCTTGGTTCCACTCATAAACTCACACGTAAATACGGTAGGGGAATGAATCTTCAAATAATCTTTAATTTCAAATTAGACCTCCGAACTTTTACGAAGTAAATATAAATATGCCCCTTTAATCTTTCTTTTAATGGAGAATAAGCAACGCATTGCGGATGTCTTATCATCAGTTCTCGCTACTCTCGCTTCTCCATATTTGCCCCTCAGTCTTCATTTTTTCAATGAGTGATTTTTCTGACAAAGGTAAAGGAAGACGCTCTTTACTAGGTTGGCAGTATTTTGTGTCAACAGGTGCCAGAAATGTTGGGAATTCTGTTTCTTTGTCTATCCTTGTGACCATGTCACTAGTTGCGGTACTGGAGGTAAACGTTTCAACTAGCTGGGGGTAAACTGGAGGTAAACGTTATACGCCTTATAGTCAGAGATCCGAACCTTGGATTAATGACTGAGGAAGCTCTCCTATTAGCAGGTGCAAATTATTGGGGCTGATGTATTGCATTTGGTGAATGGAGTTTGGACCATGCAGTAGCTTCTGATGGGGCCTCTTGATGCCATATTAGTGGGAATTGTTACGGTTTTGCCTTATTATGTGCTACAAAAAATATTTTACTTTCTCTTACTTCCCCTCTCTGTCCTGGTCAAAGCTAGTATGTCACTTATGCCACAAACAAATCCCAAATCGCAATTATGATATATTCCCAGAAAAAAAATACTCGAACAAACACAGATCTCCAACTTCCAACGTAAACTCCCACTACCATTGTCTCCTTTTCCAACATCAGGAGTCTACGTTCGAACTTTCCAAAGGTTCAAACTCTATTACAAGTGACTAAATCTGACCTATTATTCATAAGCGAGACCGACTACTTCCCTAGATGAGTTCGTAATTAATATCTTAACTATCTAACTCTAACTTAACCTCTAAACCCGATCCCCAAGATCGGTATTGGCATGGACTATGTTCCTACATTAAAGACGGCTTACTGTGTGGAAGGTAAATCTCCGGAGAAGATCCTAATTTACTCTATGTGGTTCAGGGTTGCACTTGCTCACACTACCTCATTCACATTTGCACTCTATCGCTCCCACAACAGGAGCTACTATCTTTAATATCACATCTGAGAAAACTGCTCATGTCCTGTCTGCGTACCCCTCAGCAAACATTCACGTCTGTGAAGACTTCAGTGCTCACAATGTGGAATTGTTAACCTACACAAACAAAACCGATGACGAGCCGAGGTTCTGTCACGATTCCTCCATTGCTTATGAACTCGCTCAGATCGTTCATGAACCAACCCGTGTCCTCAACACTGACGGCTAGTATGCAAGTCTCCTAGACCTTTTTCTCACAACTTAAGCTATGTTCATCTTCCGTTCTGTATCCGCTGGTATCTTCCGACCACTCTGTTGTATCAGTTAAGATAAAAACGAAATACAATAAGTTCTCAGACGTACCTCTCAATCGTACAGTATATCGATACTCCATGGCTGACTGAGATAGCTTCCGCACTTTTATATCTGATCTACCTCTGCGTTCTATGTTTAAAAAGGATGCGTCTTCTATAGTATCAGACCTGACGAAATGGTTAATTGTAGGTATAGACCGTTTCACGCCCTCGAAAAAGTTCCAGCTCAAACCTAACAACCGACCCTGGTTCTCTCCAGAATGTGCTGCTGCCATTGTACGCATAAATACTTTTTTCCATTGCTTCCAATGTCATAGGTGTACTGCGCCTAAAGCCGCCTTCGGGTCCGCCAGCAACCTGTGTAAAAAAGTAACAAAGAAGGCGATAGCGTCGTATGCTCACTCCGTCAAGTCCAAAGTAGCTGAAAAGCGGTTACGGCCCCATCAGTTTTGACAAATAGCAAACAGAATCCTGAACACAAGTGTGTGCTCTATCCCAACTATCATCAACGCACCTGAGCTAATCTCCTCAGCATCAGACAAAGCCAAACTCTTTGCCAAGATCTTTGCAGCTAATTCTACCCTTTATGACCAATGCCGCTAAACCTCAGTATTTCCTCGTGTATCTGAAAACACGCTATGCGACATACAAATATTTGTACGTGATGTTGCCAAGCTAATCAGAAACGTTATTTCCAGTAAACCAACTGGAATAGACGGCATTCCAATTATAGCTCCAAGCAGAAATAGCGCCCGTACTTATGAAGTCATTAAAGTGTTGTCTTAAGGCGAAATGCTTCCAAACACGGTATGCCCTGTATATAAGAATTCAGGTGATTGCTCATCTCCCTGTTAATTATATACCAATGTGTGTCATGAGTAAGCTGCTGAAATATGTGTTAAATGGAGACGTAATAAACCATCTCAGCAAAAACAACATTCTTAATGACGAGCAATATGTTTCCGTTCTGCTAGATCTACAGCAGACGTGCTTAGTATTATATTTTATAGGATTAGCGAATCTCCCGACAAACGCTTCCATTCTAGGTCAATTGCTCTTGACATATCGAAGGCCATTGATAAGGTATGGCATAAAAGTCTACTTCACAAGATCTCTAGCTGTGGTATAGCTGGGAATGTCTTTTCAATTATTAAAATATTTCTCTCTGATAGGTTCATAAGAGTAGTGGTTGATGGGCAGAAATCTGAAGCTTTCAGTATTAATGCTGGAGTCCCTCATAAGTCCATCCTGGGCCCAGCTCTCTTCCTGATCTACATTAATGATCTTCCAAATCACATCTTTACTTTGTAGACATTTATACTAACGACACTACAATCTATGTTAGCGCATCAAAGACCGTAAACGACCAAGTTCTCTCTGATTCTCTCTTCTTTGATCTTGAGAATGTGGTACAATGTGGAAAGATGTGGCTGGTTACTTTTAATGCATCAAAAACCAAGCTTGTATCTCTGCACCATATACCCTCTGATGCCAATCTAGAATTGGTTTAAATGAATGGCCCTCGTTTTTAGGAGACTTCATGTTTTGACAAGCTTCTGGGCTTGACCTTTTCTCCTGACCTGAAATGAAACTCGTATATCAAATCCGTTGCCAAGGCCGCTGTAAAAATGGTGGGATTCTTCTACAGCTCTAATAGATATCTCACTCCTTATGCAATTATTTACCTACATGAAAGACATGCGCGGCCAACGCTGGAGTACTGTTGCCACATCTGGGCAGGAGATACTAGAAGTAGCTAATCCTGCCGTGACAGATTTCAAAATAGACTTCGTAGCAGTAGGGGATGCCATTTTCTCTTCCGCGCAACTTCTTTCCCACAGAACAGACGTTGCGAGCCTGTCTCTGCTTTAAAGTTATTTTCATTGCAGCTGACCTTCAATCTATGGTCCCCCTCGCCTAAATTTCACGAAAAACACTCGTCTAGCCGACACCACTATCAATAATTTTCCCCACTTTTTCTGTGCTCAAACCTAAATGTAGATTCCATGAAGAAAGCTTATTTCTTAGAACTGCACGACTGTCGAACTCTCATGTGATTGCCTGCTTTCCAGCTGACTACAATCTGATTGTCTTCAAGTCCAACATAAACAAGTTCTTGATGAACCATTCCCCAGTCCAATTTACGAAATTTCCACTACTTATGTTTGCTACACTATAATCACATTTACCAATCTATACCCATCAACCTTTACCCTGTAGTGACTTGCGGCCCTTCAAAAGTGGTGATTTCTGTTTAAAAATTTTAAGCTTAAATGTTAGGGATAAAATAATACCTGTCATCATTTTATTTATATTCACCGTTGCACGGTTATACAATACGCCTAAATCTTATATTTTAATTCATGCATATAGCGTATGGATTATTGGACTTGTTCGCAATAAATAAATAAATAAATAAATAATAATAATAATAATAATAATAATAATAATAATAATAATAATAATAATAATAATAATAATAATAATAATAAAATTAATAATGCCGTTCATCAAATTCCATCTTTGTTTACAATATCATGTAAAGTAATATTTAAACTTGACGATGAATATCCTGGAAAAGTCACTTCTGATTAATATTTTGTTTTAAAATAGGCAAACCAAGAAGTAATGTGCGTCGATTTTAAATAATAGCTTTTTTATTGTAAATTTAATTATTAGTGAGAAAAAATGAAAATAAAATGGTGAGGTACACTCGGACTTGGACAGCGGATAATACGATCTGTAGTTAAATGTTCTACCATTGAGTTATATATCCAGGTGAAATAATTTTTTTTAAAGATGAAATGATTTACTGAGATTATATTATCACCCTTGGTCGGTGTACCGTAAAACATTCTACTGCAAAAATTCTTTTTTTATGTATAAGAAAAAAAAGAGTATTTTTAGCATCGGGTGTTTTTCGATTTTCGATACTTATCGAGCGCGTTTCTGTACAAACCATATCTAAGATCACTGCCAGATATATAAAATAGATTTGTGTGAAATTTGAAAATTACAGACTCATCCTTTTCGGAACCTATGAGGTAAGAACTCACGCACACAACAAAATGGCTGTTATGTATTAGTTGAGATAAACAAGGGGCATTGTCACTGAGACATAAGCAGCTACTGTGAATTAGTCATTATGCCTACTAAGAGAATAGAGAGTTGAGTAGCAAGATGAATCTTCACATTACACTTAAATTCCTGCACGTTAGTATTGTCAGGAAAATAAACATCACGAATAGAACTTCAAATTTTAACTTCTAGATTAAAAAAAAAAACTTTCAATAAGTGATGCTCTCAAACATAAGGGTGCCTGTAGAATGTCGCTGTTATCAGGTTAGTCAGAGTTATTCAAGTTGAGGAGCATCAGTTATGCAAGTTTATTCGATTACATTTCTGTCAAATTAACATATTAATATAACATAGAGTTGACGGAACATTGGGTGTGTCTTAGTTGCGAATGCGAAACCTATTAAGTTGAAGACAATTTTTAGACTTTGTCCGATAGAGAACGAAAGAGAGAGAGAGAGAGGAGGGGAGAGAGAAGTGACTGATGTTTGGGCATACATGTGGCAACAATATACTATACAGCAATGAATACCGATTTGAATTAATATAGGATACTTTTCGGTATTAGTATTTTGGTTTTCAGCTGATGTACGCCATTATAACTGATTTTATAAAGAGAAAAATACATAAGTAAAATATTACTCTCTCTGAAACTCTTAATTTGCGAAGAAAAGGGTTTCCAGATTCTTGTTCACCGCACTGAAATCCACCAAAAACAATATTTTAATCTACAAACATATATTTTCATCTACAAAAATATATTTTCGTCAAAAAAACAATATATTTTCATCTAAAAAATATATTTTAATCTAAAAAAACAATATATTTTCATCTACAAAAATAGATTTCCATCTACAAAAACAATATATTTTCATCAATAAAAATAATTTTCATCTACAAAACAATATTTTCATTTACAAAAACAATATATTTTCATCTACAAAAATAATATATTTTCATCTGCAAAAATATATTTTCATCTACAAAAACAATATATTTTCATCTACAAAAATATATTTTCTTCTACAAAAACAATATATTTTCATCTACAAAAATATAGTTTCATCTACGAAAACCATATATAATTTCATCTACAAAAATATATTTTCATCTACAAAAACAATACATTTTAATCTACAAAAATATATTTTCATCTAAAAAGACAATATATTTTCATCTACAAACATATAGTTTCATCTAAAAAACTATATATATTCTCATCTACAAAAACAATATATTTTCATCAACAAAAATATATTGTCATCTACAAAAATATATTTTCATCTACAAAAACATTATATTTTACTCTGCAAAAATAATATATTTTCATTTACAAAAACATTATATTTTACTCTGCAAAAATAATATATTTTCATTTACAAAAATATATTTTCATCTAAAAAAATATATTCTTCTAAAAAAATATATTTTCATCTATAAAAATATGTTTTTATGTACAAAAATATATTTTCTTCTAAAAACAATATATTTTCATCTACAAAAACAATATATTTTCATTTAAAAATATATTTTCTCTATAAAAACAATATATTTTCATCTACACAAACAATAATTTCATCTACAAATATATATTTTCATCGACAAAAATACATTTTCATCTACAAAAACAAGATATTCATCTACGAAAATATATTTTCGCCTACCAAAATATATTTGCATCTTAGAATATATTTTCCTCTACAAAAACAACATATGTTCATCTGCAAAAACAATATAATTTCATCTACAAAAATATATTTTCATCTACAAAAACAATATTAACTACAAAAAAAATTTATGTTATTCATACAAAAATTATATATTTTCATCTACAAAAATATATTTTAATCTACGAACACAATATATTTTCATCTACAAAAACAACATATTTTCATCTACAAAAATATATTTTCATCTACAAAAATATATTTTAATCTACAAAAACAATATATTTTAATCTACAAAAATATATTTAATCTAGATAAACGATGTATTTCATCTAAAAATATAATTTTCAACTACAAACACTATAAATTTCAATCTACTAAAACAATTTTCTCATACAAAAATATGTTTTCATCCAGAAAAATATATTTTATCAACAAAAATATATGTTAATCTACAAAAACAATATATTTTAATCTACAAAAATATATGTCCTACTACAAAAATATATTTTCATCTACACAATCTATTTTCATAAATGTATTTTCATCTACAAAAATGTATTTTCTTTTACAGAAACAATATATTTGCATTTACAAAAACATTTTCATCTACAAAAATTTATTTTCATCTAGAAAAATATATTTCCATCTACAAAAATATAGTTTCTGCTACAAGAATATATTTTTGTCTCCAAAACTAGATTGTAATCTACAAAAATATATTTTCATCTACAAAGCAATATTTTCATCTAAACATACTATATATTTTCATCTAAAAAAATTAATTTAATCTACAAAAACAATATATTTTCATCTACAAAACCAATATATTTTCATCTACAAAAACAATATATGTTCATCTACAAAATAATATATTTATATTTACAAAAATATATTTGCATCTACAAATACAATATATTTTCATCTATTAAAACAATATATTTTCATCGACAGAAATATATTTTCATCTACAAAATATATTTTCATCTACAAAAAGAATATACTTTAATCTACAAAACAATATATTTCATCTACAAATTTTTTTCATCTACAAAAATATATTTTCATCTACAAAAAAATATTTTGATCTAGATAATCGATGTGTTTCATCTATAAAGATATATTTTCAACTACAAAAACTATATATTTTCATCTACTACAACAATTTTCTAATACAAAACTATGTTTTCATCCAAAAAATATATATTTTGATCTACAAAAATAGGTGTTCATCTACAAAACAATATATTTTAATCTACAAAAATATATTTCTTGCTACAAAAATATATTTCTTACTACAAAATATATTTTCATCTACAAAAATGTATATTCATCTACAAAAATATATTTTCATCTATAAAAATATATTTCCATCTATAAAAATATACTTTCTTCTACAAGAATATAATTTTGTCTCCAAAAATAGATTGTAATCTACAAAAATATATTTAAATCTACAAAACAATATTTTCATCTACACGTACAATATATTTACATCTAAAAAAAATTAATTTCATCTACAAAAACAATATATTTTCATTTACAAAACCAATATATTTGCATCTACAAAAATATATTTTCATCTACAAAAACAATATATTTTCATCTGCACAAACTATATATTTTCATCGGCAAAAATATATTTTGATCTACAAAAACAATATTTTCATCTACAAAAACATATTTTCATCTACAAAAATAGGTTTTTATCTTAAAAATATATTTTCATTTAAAAAAAGAATATATTCTCGTCTAAAAAATGTATTTTCATATATGAAAACAATTTTCATTTACAAAAACAATTAATGTTAATCTACAAAATAAATATATGTTCATCTAAAAATATATATTTTCATCTACACAAACAATATATTTTCAACTACAAAAATAATATATTTTCATCTCCAAAAATATATTTTTATCTCCAAAAATATATTTTCATCTACAAAAATATATTTTCATCTACAAAAAAATTTTCAGCTACAAAAATATATTTTATCTACAAAAACAACATATTTTCAACTTCAAGAATATATGTTCATCAACAAAAATATATATTCATCTTAGAAAATACATTTTCATCCACAAAAAATATATTTTCATCTACAAAAATATATTTTCCTCTACAGCAACAATATATTCTCATCTACAAAAACAATTTCCATCTACCAAAATATATTTTCATCTACAGAAACAATATATTTTAACTCCAAAAACAATATATTTTCATCGCCAGAAATATATTTTCATCTTCAAAAATATATTTTCATCTGCAAAAACATATTTTCATCTACAAAAATACATTTTCATCTACAGAGACAATATAGTTTCATCTACGAAAACAATATATTTTGATCTACAAAAGATAATATATTTTCATCTCGTTAAATATATGTTCATCTACAAAAATATATTTTAATCTACAAAAATATATTTGCATCTACAAAAACAATATATTTTCATATAAAACAATATATTTTCATCTAAAAAAAACAATATATTTCCATCTACGAAATAATATATTTTCATTTACAAATATATATTAGCATCTCCAAAAACAATATATTTTCATCTACAAAATCAATATATATTGATCGACAGAAATATATTTTCATCTACGAAAATATATTTTCATCTACAAAAAAATATTTTGATCTACAAAAATATATTTTCATCTACAAAAATAATTTTTTTCATCTACAAAAATATATTTTCATCTGCAAGAATATATTCTCATCTACAAAAACAATATATTTTCATCTTCAAAAATATATTTCTTTTTACAAAAATATATTTTAGTCTACAAAAATGTATTTTCCTATACAAAAATATATTTTTATCAACAAAAACAATATATTTTCGTCTATAAATATATATTTTTATCCAAAACAATATATATTTTCATATACAAAAATATATTTTCGTCTACAGCAACAGTATATTCGTATCTACAAAAACAATTTTCATCTACAAAAATATAATTTCATCTGCAATAACAATATATTTTAACTAAAGAAACAACATATTTTCATCGTCAGAAATATATTTTCATCTACAAAATTATATGTTCATCTACAAAATATATTTGCATCTACATTAACAATATATTTCTATCTACAAAAATATATTTTCATGTACAAAAATATATTTTCATCTACAAATGTATATGTTCATCTACAAAAATTTTTTTTATCTACAAAAACATATTTTCATCTTCAAAATATATTTTCGATCTACGAAAACAATATATTTTGATCTACAAATATAATATATTTTCATCTAGTAAAATATATTTTCATCTACAAAAACATATGTTTATCTACAAATATATATTAGCATCTACAAAAACAATATATTTCTATCGACAAAAATATATTGGCATCTACAAAAACAATATATTTTCATCTACACAACAATATATTTTCATATACAAAAATATTTTTTCATTTACAAAAACAATATATGTTCTTCTACAAAAACAATATATTTTCATCTACAAGACAATAAATTTTTATGGACAAAAATATATTTTCATCTACGAAAATATATTTTCATCTACAAAAACAATATATTTTCATCTACTTGTTTGAGTTCTCGTTTTTTCTAAAATAATACCAATATTTTTATAGCATTCTAGAGCAAGCCTACATTTTATGTATCATTTTTGAAATTATTCCTGATTAGCCTTCAATCCCCTGACGAATCCGGAGGATTATTTGGTCGAAACGTGATGAAACAACAACAATTATGCAGATGAGGATAACAGTGCGCAAAACGTCTGAATGCGAAAATTATGAAAACTCCCCCCCCTCCCAAAGATTTCAAAAATATTTTTTTTTTTTTAAATACCATTCAGGGCGGATCAGATAGCATATAAGAACACAAATTTTGATTCATAATATAATAAATTCCAACTCGGATCGCCCCGTCGGATTTTGTGGCAGAGAAACCAAAAGCCTTTAACTTCTACCGTTCCAAGCGAACATTTTCTAAAGATGGTTACATTAATCCTTCTCAAGCAAGTCAGAGAATTAGTTGGCCCAAACATTGCGAGACAACTATGAAAGGCAGTAATTACTGGGAATATGTTACAAGACTCTCTATTTCTATCCCGTCGCAGTTTATCACCTGAAGAAGGCTGCAGTATCAGTTGGCTGAAATGGGGTCAAACAACAAGTTTTAAGAAGAGGATAACAGTCTACAAAATGAATGAATGCATAACTCCTAACCCATTCACAAAATATTTCAGGCTGAAACATTTTACACATAAAAATACTATACCGACCTTATAATAACTCACCAAAATGTTTTTTATCTAGAACTATGCGTGACAGACCAATCATTAGCATAAATATCTAATTATTTGATGGACGCAACTTTTAAGACAAATAGTGTGTTATGACTAACAAAAATTCTCTATCGTCACTTTTTTCCTCTCTAGAAAATTGTCCATTAATTTCGGCAGAAATAGCGGACGCCATTTTAAACAATGGCCGACCGCCCATTGCGTGCATTTAAAATCATTTTTTTTCCTTTTTGTATTTGAAAAAATAAAATAATGCCATACAAATCAGTAATTGCTTTTCTGGCCGATATATATTTTATTCTCTTTGTTTGCCGTTCGCTGCATAATGTATGACTAAGATTTAAAATTGTTTCTGATTTTGATCGATCTGCTTCGGCTATTCAGATGAAATACGCTTGAAAGAATGGAATATTTTTAAAACTACTTAACAAGTTACCGCCCAGAATCTACATGAAACATTTCAATCCAAGCAAAGCCGTTCAACTCGAAAGTACATAGATTAACTCATATATACACAGGCAACATTTGTGCAATATACAAAGATAATTCTAGCGTCCTCTTTAGTTCTAGGTGAATGCCAATCCAGACGTGTTTTTAGAGGACTTCTTTACTTCCCCGATAAATAAAGTTTTCATGAGTAAAGGATGCAAATAAAAGAATGCACTACACAGAAATTAACGAGAGTATAAGTTAAGAACCATTTATAACTGAAATGAGAATTGATTAATTTTCTTTTATTTCATTATTTTTTAGAGTAATAGATATGGAAATATTAATCCCAAAAGAAAAAAAAAACGTAACAGCTGAATACTACGTGAAAAGTACGTCTATATTTGTGGATCAAATGTAATAGGAAAATATGGTTTCCTTGAATTAATCAATCATTTTGTTCGAAATTCGTACAGATATCGATGTTCGACAGAAAGACATGATACACCAGAAATGGACAGAAGTTACATGGTCCGAAAAAAATATGATAAATAACGATCAATATAGAAAAGTAGTAGTCCGAATTATAAAAAAACAAACAAAACATCAATCCTCATCTTATTAATATAGAAACATTATAATGAAATATCGCTAGCGTAACATTACTCTATTAGGCTAGTATCTATTGATCCAGTAAATCTCCTTCTCTATTATTTATATACGATGTAGATGATTTTAATATTTTATATGCTGAGCGGTGGCGGAACAGCACAACTATCAAAGGAAAAGTATGTCATCTTTTTCTCTCAGCTTGTATTTGGGAGCCCTTTGGGCTTAATCGAGAACCCACTTAGCCCCCCACCACACCCCACCCTGCTAAGGGTTACTGGGGTCATAGAAAGCATGTAACTGATACAATATGGAAGCAAACAGAAATAATTCCGTTTATGGTTTTGTATTTCGTTGTACTGAACAGAAGATACCTCTAGATACAATCGGTAGGACAATGGCCGAGTATGGGCAATTCTCGGACAGAAAGAAATTGCAACCTTCTGTCTGTGCAACTGCAAAGAAATCTCTATATTCTGCCGCTTTATTCGTGAAACAGCGTGGGTGGGGTTCTGAATCAGAACACCTAGGTGTACAGGCACCTGATCGTCATCAAACTACATTGGCAGTCTGAACATCTGGGAACAGTATAAATGATGAGCAACAATGAATTGATTAATACCCTCGCCAATCTCTTGCGATAAACACCCGTCTAGCCGAAACCACTTCCAATAATTTTCCCCACTCTTTATCTGTGCCTAAATCAAAACGTAGATTCCATGAATAAGGCTTCTTTCTTAGAACTGCACGCTTGTGGAACTCCCTTCCGCTCGCCTGTTTCCCAACTGACTAAAACTTGGATGTCTTCAAGGCCAACATAAACAAATTCCTGATGAACCGCCCCCTTAAGTAAGACACTTGATCAAATCTACAATACTAATGATTACTACAACACTATCTCATTGATTACTGTACACGCAATAACCCTTATCCTCGAACGGCTTCCGGGCCTTGATAAGGGGTGACCTCTATGTAAAAACAAATGCCCGAGAGTAAGAGATCCGTGGAGGTCAATGCTTTTATCAGACAGTGCACCAGTTGATGAGGATATGATTAGCATGAAATTCAAGTTACACATATAATTATCAGTATTCTGTTCGTTTGATTAAAGTATTAGTCGCATGTAGTTATATACGTTTAGCTGAGTCAGTATTTATTACTTTATGTGCGAATTCCTCACTTGAATTTATTTATTATTATCGTAAATTGGGGTCCAGCAATTTCATCAGCGTCACCCAAATCTTCAATACATAATTTCTCATGTAAAGCATTCAAAACTCGTAGATATCTGCAACCATTGCAATAGTTTCTTCTCTCTTTCTATTTCTAAGACTAAAGGAAACTTTCACGTGCAATTGTCCTCATGCAGAACTGCCTGCCTGTTGAATACAAATATCACAGAGTTAGCTTCCATTTGACTTCAACGGTTGTCTTACTACTATATTTTTCGCCTTTTATACATAACTGTATCCTTTCAGGTCATCCATCGTAAACATCCATCTATCCAGCGCGGTCGATTGAACTCACTACACGAGCTTGCAGTATAATTAAATCTTGTCGGTAGCTGAATACTTGATGCTTCGTCAGGGCTATCAAGGATATTTTTATCGTGATAGCATCACTCGATGGGGTGCCTATCACGGCTAAAAAAGCCCCAGAGATAGAAAGACAGCGCCAGTTTCTCAACCTGGTATTTTACCTCGCGGTACATACAGCGTCTCGCCTTCTCAAATGGTCACCAATCTTGTACTCGCCAGCCTCAACGTTGCTTTATTTTGGTGATCTGTCGAGAACCGGTGTGTCAAGGTGATTGTGCCGTAAACATAAAGGTGTTTCCTTTTCATCTAATGGGTACACATGTAAATTTTATCCTAAAGTAACCTTTGGGAATTAAAAAGTGGTGACGCACAAGTAAAAAAATGAAAATATATAAGTATCAGGTTGTTTTATACTAACACAACAAACCTAATCTTTCTTGCTATTCACTTATTAGCGGTATTTAACACTTTTCTAATATCCATTAGTATTTAGATAATTGTCTTACTCCTACTATTTGTCCGAATTGTCAGCGGGCCTTCAGATTTTCCGGTTGCAAACCTATATAGAAGGTTGATCCCAACACGTAAACCGGAGATGCTGATCGGTGATGATTTAGAACGGGATACTGATAGTTGGGAATCACTGGCTTAGATGCATCATTAGTCACGTGACTTGCAACACTTCACTTCGTCTTTTACTCACTTATCTTCTTGTCGATCTTTCTGTGGCCGGAAGTGCGTAAGTGCAATCAGACTTGGAGAGACGCTTCACTGGCTTTGAGACTTATTACTGGTAAAGGATCCAATCTAGACCATTAGGTCTGAAGAAACTGGTTCATATCGGTAGCTCTTATATGTTGGGCTAAGGTATCAGTGAGGGGTAATATGGCACGATCATGTTGACACACCGGTTCTCGCCATAAGTTAAGAAACGTTGAGCCTGGCCAGTAGCAGATGGGTGACAATTTAGGAAGACAAGGCGCGGAATGTACAGCGAGGTAAAGCTACCAGGTTGAGAAACTGGCGCGATATACCCTTCTCTCGAGTGTCGATAGGTCTCTTTAAAGCCGTGGTAGGCAACCCATCTACTGATGGCGTCACGATAAAAAATACCCTTGATAGCCCTGACGAAGCATCAAGTATTCAGCAACCGACAAGATTTGAATTACACTACAAATTCATGTGGAGAGTTCAATCTCGGCTGCGGCCGTATTTTATGTTTTTAGTGCTGGATAATCCTTAGATGTTTCACCTTCTCAAACTGACTTCCATTGTTTAGTGAGTTAGTTTCTTTTTTATTATCTGAGGCACCTCGTTGGGAGAATTCTGACCGGGTTCACAACGCACTTTTTATAGCGGTCAGTTTTTATAAGAGGTTGGCTTTACACTTCCCACTTTTCATCCATTGTTTCACCCCGTCCTTCCATCACAGGTGTCTATAAAAAACTTTAGTCGCTTTTATAGGTTGTATTATTATGCACTAGTTCAGCATCGTTTCTTAACAATCAGTTAAACGGGAACTTAGAATTTGGGTGACCTCTTCACTTTTCGGGTTTTAGTATTAATGTTGCGAATTTCTAGGCAATCTATACTCATGGACTTGCGTCCTCTCTTTGTGTTAAAGTTAGTTTATTACGAATTGCCTGGGGTACCTAGCTCAATGTATTCTAATGATGCTTCTCGGGTAAATTTGATAGTTCACAACGCCTTTTCATGTAGGCATACTGTCTTTATTATGCTATCGTTCGATCGTGTACCACATCTTTGTACTGTGGGAAGGAAGTAATTCAAAGTTGCATATCCAGTCTTTCTGTAACTATTACCTACTTCCGGAAATGCACACATTTGAAAATATAGCACCTTGTTTCCATATATAATATTATAAATTGAAGATAAAGCAATGTCTCCGAGCATGGTATTTTTTTTACAAAGGCGTCACCACTTATCAAGGCCGATCGGCCACTCAAGGATAAGGGTTAAAGAGTGTAGAGTAGTCAAAAGGATAATATAGTAATCAATAGTAATGGAAGTTCGGTAAATTTGTTAACTTAAGTGGAACGGCTCATCAGAAACTTGTTCACGTTGGGCTTGAAGACAACCATATTATAGACAGATGGAAAGCAGGAAAACGGAAGACAATTCCATAGGCGTGCAGTTCTAAGAAAGAAGCTTTGATCATGGAATCTATGTTTGGGTTTAGGCACAGATAAAGAGTGGGGGCAATTATTGATAGTGTTTTTAGCTAGTCTAGTGTTTCTTGTGAAAGTTTGGCAAGGGGGGACCATAGATTGAAGCTCAGTCGAACACTGAATATTGTAAAAAAAAAAAGATGTACTTATGTACAAAAGGTAACTGGATTTCTCTTATTAAAATAATCGCCTTTTTCATTAGAATAAATATTTTCAATTTTAAAGACCATTTCCTTTTTTTTTCGGCATTTTTTTTAAATAAAAATTGCTGAGATTATGTGACTATAATTACGAAATAAATCTTACATTAGCAACAATTGTCTGTCTTTTTACTTCCGGTGTTTGCTCTTTATACCGTATGACTGTGACAAGCAAGTTACGGTCCCTTTTAATTACTAATTGTTTTCTATCATATAATGTAAAGAAAATCTGTTCTAGATCGTGTTTAATTAATAGGACTATGACAAAAGAATATTTGTTTCATTATTTTGACTCTCGAGTATATATTAGTTAATATCTTGCATGGTTTTAGATAGTGAGTTGGTTCTCAGTTGATTAACTGTGATTAACTGTGCGGATATATGCTCGAGAGTCAAAACAACGATGAGAATATTCTCTTGTCATAGCCCCACTAATTACCCATCTAAAATTATGACAGAAACGGGGAGATACAAAAACATACAATCTAGAATATAGCTAATGACTTTATCTAGAATTTAATTCTATAACGTAAGGAATAGAGCAGAAAACTAAAGCTGTATGAATCACCTGTCACCAGGGAAACAGATGCCGTATTTCAAATGAGGAAAGAACACCGACGACACGCTGACAAAGATAATTGCTACAAAATGTTAATAGCTATGTAAAAAAAAATGTTAATGGCTAGAAAAATGTGTGAGAATAAGGAATACAAGATTACAAGGATTCAAGAATGCAAGAATAATTTATTAATGGAATAGATACTAAAATGAAACAAATAAAAAAAGGACATAGGTAAAAAGCATCCGGTGAGAAGAAACGTGTTTACCGTTTAAAATATTTTAACTAACACATGATAAACAAAATCAAAAGCAAACATATGGATACAAAATAATATAGAGATAAGTGTAAGCTTCTAAAATCTGATAAAACAAAAGTCTCGCAGATTACGTGAAAGACTATCTAAATTATAAGCGAGATATGAACATGAGTATTTTACTGCAAAGTCTGCTACTAGACTTAAAAACTCGCCACATCTGCAAGTATTCTACAGAAGTCTATATATTTATAAAGGTGAGATACACTTCTCAACTAATATATTCAAGGATTTCTTTTAGTCTATAGACTTGAAATTTGGTATATAGGGTATTCAATCATGCGTGAATGGCTCAGATTACAGATTCCTTATGAGTCAGTTTCAAAAAACTTGCAAAGAAAGTGTAACGCTGGATGAATTGTTATCATACTTGACTTACTGTCTTTTAGGTTCGACCCCAGCTCGAGTATTGTTTTTCTTACTTGTAAGAAGTGGACAGTTTAAAAGTAAACATAATACTCGTTTGTGCATGTCTCAGTGTCGGTATGAATTAAAATATAATTTTATGCGTATTTTAGGACAGGGCAACGCCGGACCGTCAGCTAGCATACCTATAAAAGTTAGAATGTGTTTATGTCTAAGGACACTTTTCAACCGATATACTCAGTGATTTTTTTGTATCTACAGATTTTAAATTTGATATATAGGGTATTCAGACACGTGCAAACGTTTGATCAGTTTTCATCCAGAAACAGGTTGCTAATGGATCAAAATTGAATAAGTGATACGTGGGCATCATCGAGATTTTATCTGTTAGTCAACTGTTTTACGAATGCGCATGCATGAGTTGTCCACATGACGGATTACTTATGTCAAGAATAAGTAGGTGTGAAAAGACTTTCTTAAAACATTGTGTCAAGCTGACCTTATTGCTATCATACTTGAGCCACTATCTTCGGGTTTTCGTTTTGATCTAAGCACGAGTATTTTTTTACTTACATGAAGTGAATTGTTTATTTAAAAAACATACATAATACTAGCATGCACATGTCTCAGTTTTTGTTTTTTTCGTTTTTTTTTTTTTACTTCATTTTTGTAAAGAAATTTAATGTTAAACTTAGTAGATACGGTATTTCTGTTTATGATAAATAAGAATTCTGTATTAATTAAAATATAATATTTGTGCGTTTCTTCCGTCCGGTCAACGTCATGTGCCTTGCTAGTATGTATATAAAGCTAACATTTGTTCATTCATGGAGTATGATTGACATATCTTCGCTGGTGCATCAAGCGTTAGCATATATAGGAAGCAAAATAAGTTTCTAGCGAAATAGATTCCGCAAAGTCTGACAAGTTCCAGCCTCTATCTAATCGTTGCTATGTTGAACACCTTGTGCTTCTTTTACGATTACCTCCAGGGAATATGCCCGGTCAAATTTACAGCACTTCCTCGAAGTAAACACCCCCAACCCATCCAACTAGCAGCAGAACCGAACGCCTACACTTCGGAAGGCGCCTCATTCTTACAAAACTTGTACTCATATAACTTCTTTCTCAGGACCCTACGCCTTGGCCTTCTCTCCCTGCTCCATGTTTACCCGACTTTAGAAACTTAAATTTGATGTTATTAAACTTGATGTACACACGCACCTTGCTACTGCTTAGGATTGCGCTATAAGTATTGTCCATAATTACAATAATACCTTACATCTCTATGGCAATATGCTTCATTTTTAGTGGATGAAAAGCGTTTAAAAAGTGCGATTAATGCATAATGTTATCAGTGAAATTCTTCTTGCGATATTGACAGAATTTTAGAACGGCACACCCTGGCCATATTCTGGATCAGTAGCCGTAATTCTGTTTCACAATCTACAGAGATATTTTCGCTGTATTTTATTTTCTTTTAATCCATGATTTTTCCAGGCTTCCAATAAATTAACTTCTTTGTTTAATTTCAGTCTTATGTTTCTGCTCACATAAACACATATGTAATAACAATGTACGACACTCGTCTGCTTTCAATAAAATCCCCCCAATTATCTCTCTTTCTTTCTGTTTTACTTGTTACTTCTTTTTTCGAATTAGTAGCAACAATAGTCGCTGCAGCGACGTGGTTAATATGGAAACCAGTCATAAAAAGCGTCGCTCACCTTCTTAGATATTTTTGTAATTTTTGACACCAGACCACTCATCATATTTTTTTTTACTGAACAGAAAATTGATTTTTTTTCACAATATAGTTGAGAAAATGATCTATAAACTGTAATAATTGTTTGAAATTTAGTCGAAAAATGAGTGAGCGGCGAAGCTTTTAAGCAGTTCTAAGTGCTTAAAACTGCCACTTAATCATATATTACAAAACTTCCATGTTTGAATGATAATAATAATTGATTTGAACACCTCGAAAAATAGTCCGCATTGTGTTTACATGTACGCAGTCCGAGCGTTGCGAACTATTCTGTTCTTTCACCATCCCAGTTCACTAAACACGGGATATTGTAAATATTTAACTTGAAAATCACGCCTAAAAAAGAATAGTACAAGCCCGCAAACACCGAAGGTCTCGAGATACTATAAGGAAATATTTAAACGATTGCGTATTTAATTTAATTAAATGACCGATTAAATATATCAAATAAAGTAGATAAAATATAATCTTATGACGTATAGGCACGTAATACAAACACGCAGGCAATGCAGCTCATATTTCACATTTTAATTACAACATTTACATGCAACTTTTTATGAAATTTTAATAAGTTTAGCTAAAAAAATATTTGACAATATTTATATATTGCCAATTTAAATACGTTGTAAATTCATTATTCAATAATTCAAGTCAACGCAATTATTTATTGTGCCACAAGTTTATCAAAATATAAAATTATTTTTTATAACTCTTATAATGTTTGATGAGACTTCACGGCCAGCACAGCAGTTATACATGAGATTCCAAAGGAGCAAATCGAAGCGATACACGTAGCGCCACGTCAATTTTACACAAGATAACCAGAAACAATAGGACAATCCCTACAGATTTATTGACAACAAAACTCGCTTTGACATTTTCGATATAATCAAAAGGCAAAAAGGATAAAATGCGAACAATGAACCGTGAAACAGCATTCATTTAGATTTTGAAAATGGCCTCAATATGCTCCTGCAATCTTTAATCAATGTTAAAACAGCAGGAAACGAATAATTTACGGAGAATGAACAGAAGAGATGAAAATAAAATACAGAAAATTATAAAAGAACGAAGACAAAAGCCTCGTTTTCAATTAATAATTCGCACATGCGCAAAACGTGTTTCACGCGAAAACGATTAAAACAAAAGATGTGTTGTCGGATTTGTATCGTGCATGTTGGACCAGAATCAATATTCCTGAGACACGTTCACTCGATTGTCTCGTTTTGAAATACAAATTATATTCCAAATGTATACGTGTTAGACACAAAACGCGTTTATTTTCTTTTTGCAACCATAAAAATAAGCCTATATAGATCTTTAAAAAAAACATACAGTAACAATAATTTATTATCATATCTAAGAAAGCCATGGATAGATAATTACATATAATACTACTAAGATAGATAATGACTACGACTATAGTAATTGTCTGTAATTTTGAGATGAGGTGTTTTCATTGATAGAGATTGTCGGACTGACTTCCTCATCTTGGTTGTTATCGTCACAACGTTTCGGCTTTCTCATGGAAGTATCATCTTTAGTTAATTATTTCATAATAGAAACTTTGTGCGTGTATGTAAGTTCAGTCCTAAACCGGTTGGACAACTTTTCTTTAAATTTGACAAAAATCTATTTGATGTGCCTAGCAGTCTCCTAAGATAGGTTTGTTAGTGTGATATCTTCGATAAGTATTGATAAGCTTAAGTAAACAATTTATACAGCCTAACACCACAAGTGCATTTGAGTTTTATTGCAGCATATGCAGAGAGGATGACAAATAGAATCAACAGTAGGTTTTGATATGACGGGGTCGTATTCGAAATGAATGTTTTTGTTTATATCACAATTGAACCATGATACTTGACATTTGCATCGTAAACTTTAATTCAAGTCTTTATACACAGGTTTAATTTTATAAAATCAACAGTAGGCTCTCTATAATGCAATATAAACTGCATTGCATTAGGATCTAACTCTACGGGGAGGACTGTGATGCTTCTTCCTTGTTCGATGTGGTGCGTCCCCAAAGCAGGCATTTAATCGATTTGATGGGAAAATGTTCGATTTTACCGATTTTGCACAACGTTAGGTCCCCTTGCCAGTGCATATATATATATATATATATATATGTGTGTGTGTGTGTGTGTGTGTGTGTTTGCGCGTGTGTGTGCGTGTGTGTTCCTATGAAATTGTTTTTTTTGTTGTATATAAATATTCATATGCAAACCCTTTTATACTATTTATTAGGTATTAATTTACTTCCCCACTAAAGCAAATGTGACACAACATCGTTTTTAATGTGGAAAGGGAACCAGCTCCCCTAAAACAAGGATAAAAAGCGGGCACTCTGGCAGTATCCCCCCCAAAATAGTAATTGTCTCGATATGAATGGTTTCCCGTTCATCAGAACAGATATCACACTTTGCTCCTGACTATAAGGCGAAGAATACCAGAAACGAAAGCAAGCCTTTTTTCTATTCATTAAAAAGAGAATACAATTATGTTATATATGATCGCGGAATTGCATTCATTTGCAAGAGATCTAGCTAATTTGCGTATTCTTTTAAACATTAATTTTAATTAATTCTCTATTGTTTTTGTTTGTTTTCTAATGAGATACTCATCTTTAGTTAACTATTACGTGTAGTTATATTCATGCAGATATTCTATATGATTTATACTTGCGTAATATTTGTGTAAAAAGTTTGTAGCATACACAAACCTCTTTCTATATATTTTGTTTTATGTATGCGTATACACATTTGTTTAAAAAATTCCTAACAAGCTCCTTTGTGAGTTTTTGGTCCACAGACATAAAGCAGAATATATAGGGAACTCAAACCCGTGGGAACTAATTATCTAGGGTCGGGGAATGTTGTTGCAAAAGTGTGAAAATAAAAAAAATGGAATTTGCTTGGTGAAGATCGAACGACCGCATACGTAACGTAAAATATATTAATACATGTCTTAATTTATATTCTTGTAGCAAACATTTTTCATAGCTCAGGCATTAACGTCAAAGGAAAAAGTAAATCTTAAGCTAAACGTTTTGGCTTCGATTCTCAATGGTTGTGCACAAATCATTTTTATAACTTAAAAAAAAATATTACTATATATTTGGTCACATAGAATATAATAATAAATACAAAATCTGGATTAATCAAAATAACATATTTAAGCGTAATTTACGACCGGTCAGTGCCGAGTAGCCCACTTGTATATATATATATATATATATATATATATATATATATATATATATATATATATATATAGAGAGAGAGAGAGAGAGAGAGAGAGAGAGAGAGAGAGATCAAAGAAATTCATTAGACTTACCAGAAATAATTATTATGGTAAAGAAAAACGATATCAGAAGAAGTACAAAAAAATGGAAAGAGAAATTTAATTCTTATTCGACATCAACAGCAATAAAATTGTAAAATTTTAGCAACATTGGAAGGTGGAAAGAGGTGAGTGGGGTTTTAAATATTCAACCAAACATGGGCAGGAATAGAAAGCGGGGAAAAGAGAAAAGAGAAAGGGTTGAAAAGATGGATAAAAACTTGAAGGTGCGGAGTAGTGGCAGAGAGAGAGAGAGAGAGAGAGAGAGAGAGAGAGAGAGAGCGAAGAATAAGAAATAACAGGAGGAGGAGAGAGACAAGCAGTTAATAATGTGGCGCTAACTGGAGGACTGTAGGGAAATATAGCGTTAGTCGTTGCTATATCTATTTCCATTTATGCTGGTATCAGCAAAATCATTGCTTCGTTACAACATTATTTTCGACCCTGTCGGTGGGGCATTAGAATACGCCGACTTACCCCCCCCCCCTGCAGAGGGTAAAAGTCCCTCAATGGGGGTCCTGGATATGACCTTAAACTATATCCAGTGGTGAGGCCCCAGCTTGTGGGCTTTGCGGAGTGTGGAGCCGCCCTTTAATTACCATTGCTCCCAGGTCCACACTGACCCGGAGTGGTAGTACCTGTTAGGGTTCCAACTATGGGTTGAATATAAACCGATGTGAAAACAACAAATATATTCTATTAAAATATTTTAACTTCAAAATCCTTGGATTCGGCATTAAATAACCCGAAAAGGGTTGATATGCCGTAAAACATAAACAACCAACCAACAATTATTTTGATAAAATCTCTTTTAAGATAAACAATCATGTTGCTTCATTGTTATATATATATAGATATATAAATTCCCGTTCACATACACCTTTCAGAATAAAGCTAGAACCCAGAACTAGATAGAATCGAGCAATTGCATCGACAACGGACAACGTCAGACCCAAAGTGGGTTTCAATGTACTGCATCTCATCAGTGACGTGCTCCGAC
>NC_136523.1:52926286-52968786 GCF_053919585.1 Euprymna scolopes | reverse complement strand
AGTAAATCGTAAGATAAACGTTTTGGTTTCGATTCTCAACTGTGGCGCACAGGTCATTTTTATAACTTAAATTAAAAGTACTTGCAGTGTTAGATTGTATAAAAGTGTTAACTTTGGTCAAAATCATGCTTTTCGTTTTTGTTGAAGCTCGATTGAACACATGGAATAAATAACTAGAACATAAAAGTAAAATAGAACAGGTATATTGAAAGCAAGAAAGTATATACAATTGATACATAGAGTCCATTGGCATACTCATGGGGATACTGTCTCTGGAGAAGGTGTTGATTGGGTTGTCGTCGACTCTGGATCTCGTGTCTCTCTGTCTCTCGCTGAATCTCTCATGTGGGTCTCTCCCGTCTTTACGGTAGCAATCATATTTATATAATTGACATTAGGTAGATCTTACAACAACTCTTTCTTAACCAGATTTGTTGCTTATTGGATAATTATCAGACTATTCAAATAAAAAAAACATTCTTAAGAACAATTAATTATGATGCAATACCGAAATAAATAAAAAAAGGTTGCAAGGTTTTCGTGACTTCTTACTTTTAAATTCATCTCTCACTATCTACAGGGTGAACAGAAAGTCCTTGGACCATTTTTTGTTTTAAAATTAAATATTGTTAAAATCACTTTTTCTCTTTTCGAATAAAGTAAGTATTTAGTCTAACTATTGATCTAATTATTTTCAACAAAGATATTAAAATAATTTTGTTTAAACTTTCAGAAAAATGAGCAAACGAGAGGCCATAATTCAGCTTCATTGCGCGGGGAGGACAAACTCAGAGATTATTAAGCTCTTGAAAGTGGCTAAATCCATCGTGTACCATGTTGTGAACTAATTTAAGGAACTTGGTACATCTGAAGACCGTCCTAGGAGTGGAATACCTCGCACTGCTCGAACAAAGAAGGTGATTAAAGCTGTCCGAGAGAGGGTAAGGAGGAACCCGAAGAGATCTGCAAGACAAATGGCTAAAGACATGAATGTGAGCGTGACCTCGATGAGAACAATCGTAAAAAACGATCTCCAGTTGCCCCCCTACAAGATGAGAAAGAGACAGTACCTCACACCTGCCCAAAAAGCACAAGAGACTTGAAAGAGCAAAGCTTCTTCTTGGAGAACTGAAGGCTGGAACGGCGGAGCGAGAGATCGTTTTTTTCTGATGAAAAACCCTTCACAATTGAAGCGACTGTTAACAATCAGAACGACAAAGTTTACGCAAAATCTTCAGCAGACATTGATGCCTCCGTGAGAATAGTTTTCCGCCGACAAAAGCCGTCTTCCCTCATGGTGTGGGCTGCAGTCTCCAAATCTTCGAAGTCGCCTCTGATTTTCGTGGAGCAGGGGGTTAACATCAACACAGATCGCTACATTAACGATATTTTGGTTCCAGCATTTGAAGAGATGTAGAAACACTTCAAAGATCAGCCTTTCACCTTCCAACAACATGGAGCACCATCCCACACCTCCAGAGAAACTCAGGACTGGTGCTAACGTCATTTTCCAAGATTCTGGAGTAAGGAGATGTGGCCTCCTGCATCGCCTGATTTGAATCCCATGTATTTTCGGTGTGGTCTTTGTTGGAGGCAAAGGTCTGTTCTGTTGCTCATCCAAGTATTGATGCTTTGAAGACATCTCTTCTGCGTGAATGGGTTAAAATACATCAGGAAACGCTGCGTGCCTCGGTTGGTAAACTCAGACAGAGAATTGCACGTCTAATCGAAAGGAAGGGACATCACATTGAAAATAAATAATTTGAATTTATTTTTGGTTTCCTAACTTATAATTTTCATTCATGTTTAATTTATATTTTTGTAATTTTCTATTAATAAACCACTTTTGAATTGGCCCAAACACTTTCTGATCACCCTGTATATTTATCTATATTTGTTTTTTCTTATAGTGTACGTTGACTATATATATATATATATATATATATATATATATATATATATATATATATATATATATATATATATATATATATATTGAGAGAGAGACAGAGAAAGACAGAGAGAGAGAGAAAGACAGAGAGGGACAGAGAGAAACAGAGACAGATATAGAGACAGAGATAGAGAGTAAGAATTTCATAATTGTGAATGTATATATATATATATATATATATATATATATATATATACCTAGTGAGCTTTATATATATTTACAGTACAACGCGCACTGTTTTCGTTTAAAAGTATTAATACATTTACTAATAAATCAAAATAAATCTTACTCTTTAGACTCCAAGGCTAATTCCCTCCAATATATATATACATATATATATATATATATATATATATATATATATATATATATATATATATATATACCCGAGTAAATATACACACATATATAATATATATGCATATATATATATATATATATATATATATATATATTGTTAACAAACTAGCAGTTCGAGCACTATGAATCGATGAGCAAGTGCTTTTTTTTTAATATGCACATTGTGAGAGACATCTACGGGTACCGATTCGTGTGCCGATGAGTAGAGCTACAGACTGTCAACTCGATGTTTGTAGGTTCCATCCACGGCTGGGAAGAGGTATTAATGTAGCCGCACTCATTATTATCATCGCACAGTTACATTAAATTGCGGGCTTTCTTTTTGCCTATATATATATATATATATATATATATATATATATATATATATATATATATATATATATATATGTGTGGGGGCGTTTGTGTGTGCGTGTGTGTATATATAGATGTTTTATTTTGGTTTTAGCGATATGTTTTGAATGAATTCACTTATTTACGAAAGTGCATTTTTACCTTAATGCGAGTTGGGAATAATTTTCCCTTTTAACCAATTTGGTACCCCTATTGCGGAGAGGTATATATACTATTTTAAAAATGTAATAATCCACTGACACGTGTTTCGTCGTCTACCACTTAGATACAGCAACCCTGATGAGTCGTAGACGACGAAAAACGTGTCAGTGGATAATTACATTTTAAAAATGTGTATATATATATATATATATATATATATATATATATATACACACACACACACACACATATATATATATATATATATATATATATATATATATATATATATATATATATATATAGTATGGAGATGAAGTGTTAGCCCTAGGAAGGTGACTCCTTGATTTCTGAGAACTTCGACTGAATTAAAATGGAACACCGACGCATGTTGTCACACAAACACAATATCGACTGTTTACTCGGTGAACCTATGAAAACAAACTCCTTTGATGGCAGTTCATAATATAGAAACGACACGATCGATATATATTAAAGCATTAATTTTAAATATCACAATTATTAAATGGATTTATTATAATGATGGATGGATGTATTACCTGTCTAATGTCAGTAGCGCAAAGCGAGAAGTAATAAATAAGATGAAACTTATTCATTCATGTAAGGCCATACGAGGCACATATAAACGGAAATACAGTTATAATTCATTTTGAATTTGTTGAATCGTCATCTGAATGGAAAATAGAACACATGGCTTTATAAACCTCTAAAATCATTGTAGAATTGAAATTGTTATATTATTGTTGTTCTCTTTCCTGTTCTTTACCTGTTTAATTTTTATTTACATTATGAAATTACGAGACAATAAAATAAGGATGGATTTATGGGATGGGATAGGGGAAAGATGAATAAAATCCAGATTTCGTTATATTGTTGTAAGGAAATGTTACAAATGTCCTATGTTTGGATTTAATGGCGTCGGCTTGTCCTTTTGGTTAGTAATATAGGTTATAGTGCTATTCTAGTGCTGTACTTTATTTTATTTATACTGGACACCATAATCACGTTGACAAACTGGTTTTCGCTGGATCACCGAGTTTAAGCAACGATTGACCTGTTAAGTACTAAATGGGTGACCAATTGGGACTTCCAGCTACTGCATGTTCTCTCTGCTTATCGTGGGATTGTTTCCAGTTGGTCATGATTCTCCTTGCCACTGGATCAAATGATGCCGATTCAGGAGAGGCGTAATTGGGATTACGCAACCCTTGCCTCACAATTACACGCGCAGCTGCCCCTACAGGGGTATCTTTTGTCTATCGAGACTAAACGAATCATCGCCTTTAGTTTTGTCGTCGAACAGCAAAGGAGAGATTATTTTGAACTGATGACAATATGTTGCATATGCTGCGGAGAACCAAAGCAGCCGTCGTAAAGAATGGTCACTCTGGTCTATAATATTTTCCTGTGCAGCTCTGTTTGCATTTCAGCTCGAGTTTACTAAGGCAGCTAGAAATAGATACCCCCTCAAAGATTAAAGGTACAGGTTGGAAGTGCAGAACTTCTAAAATCACTCAGACCTTTTAACGTCTTTGAGATTCAACAGATGATTGGCGGGCATTAGAACCTAGCCGGATCAGTAGAAATTCCATAGAATTAGAAAAATATTGAATTTACAAATATTTTCCAATAAAGCTGATATTTTTCTGAATAGCGCAACATGCAGCAGTTACTGTTGACGTAAAAAAAAAACAATAAATACGCAGCAATTCTGAGTTTAACATTTTTATGAAAGGTGTGTCCATTGAATTTTAAGTATACAACTAACTCAAATAAGATAAATTAATAAATACTAATAAATACGCAGAAACTAATATTGTACTACATAGTTAAATACTACTAATAAAAACATTGCATAAAGTTTACTCCACAAAGTGTCTTTTCAAATATGTAACCATTTCTCTCTGATAAGTTCATAAGAAGGTTGATGGGCGGAAATCAGAAACTGAGAGTAGTAATGCTCAAGTTCCTCAGGAGTCCATCTTTGGCTCAAATATTTTCCTGATCCACATCAATGATCTCGCAAAACATATCCAAAGACCATTTGTAAACATTCATGCTGACGGCACCTCCATCTATGAAAACACTTCAAATCGAAATCAATTTCAATGTTACTAACATATAACACAGCTACCGCAGATAAACAATCTCGGTTATTGTCACACAAGCACAATAGCAACCGTTTATTAGGTAGGATGTAGTTAGGCTGACACGTGCAATAGACACAATCTAATAATGGATATATTTTTTAATTATTTAGACTTATTCTCTTTGAATTATTTAGACTATTATAATGCAACCTCCTTCCCACAGAAGAAACGTCGCGGCCTTGTCAACCTGGTCTGAATCTCACGAAAAACACGTTAAACGACGAAGTTCTTTCTGATTCTCTCTCCTCTGATCTTGATCACGAGGCGCAATGATTAATTTTAATGCATCTATCTCTACATTATTAACGCTCTGATCTCCGTCTGGCATCGATTAAAATAAATTGTCCTCGTCCCGGGGAAGCTACATGTTTGACAAGCTTTTAGGTTTGACATTTACTCCTGATCTGAGATGGAACACGTACATCAATTCCGTTGTCAAAGCTGCTGTAAAAATTGTTGAAAACTTCTACCGTTCAAGTAGATACTTCGCCGTTGATGCAATTCTCTACCCATAGAAAAGTCAAGGGCGTATAAGGATGACGTATTCTGCTGCATGTTGGCAGGAGTTCCTAGAAACAGCTTATCTGGCATTGACAGAGTTCAAAATAGACTTCGTAGTCTAGTAGGAGATGCCCTTTTCTCTTCACTGCAACCTCTTTCCCTCAGAAGACACGGTGCTAGCTTCTCTCTGCTTTATCGTTATTTTCATGGCAAATCCTCGTCTGACTTCCAGCCTATGGTATCCTTTGCCTGACTTTCACGAAACACACTCATATAGCTGAAACCACGGCCTATAATTCCCCCACTCTTTATCTGTACGTACACCTAAAGGTAGATGCTATGAACAAAGCTTCTTTCTTAGAACTTCATGCCTGTGGAATTCTGCTCCGTTTCCTGTTTTCTAACTCACTACAATCTGTTTTTCTTAAAGTTCAACGTGAACATTTCCCTTATGAGCCACCCCTTAAGTAATCCAATTCATCCAATTCTTTCTACAAACGATTACTACATTTTCCCATTGACTACTGTACACTCATGAAGTTTTATCTTCGAATGGCCTGCGGGCCTTGATAAGTGGTGACTCATTTGCTAAAAGATAATGTGAGAAGCAGTTTTTAATTTCATCTTTCAAAATATGTTCTTTTCTCCTGTTTCCTTCGAATGTTCCGTTTTCTAATGTAACACTCCATTGACTTATTTCTTCAGTAAAAAACCACTAAACGTCGGAATTACTTGCTCGCAGCAGCAAAACTATGACCCTATACTATTATACTTATATTAGAAAACGAGGCTACATCAAAAGTAAGTCACTCTCCTTTTCTTGTTCAGAGTTGCCAGATTAGCCATTTTTACGTCGACCTTCTCGGGTTTAGTTTTTTTGGGTCCATTTGGCGTTCAACATTTTTATTTAGCTGTTTCCAAAGCGTTGGGTACGGGCTAATTAATTTAGGAACAAGCAGAATGTTATCGATAGTCTTTGTGATCTTACACTGAATCTATTTAACCCTTTAATGACACAACGAGTTCATGCATACACGGGTTCTTGTAGACATACAGAAAACTATATTCACCTTTTTTCTCCGGTTGATGTTTTCAAGAGAATAATCTTCATCTTTAGGTTTTAATACTCAACGACGTAATCGATATGTCCTGACAATATAAATTTCTGTACATATCATTTCACAAGTATTTAAATAAATGTTATAGACTATTGGAAATCACTATGGAATTCCTCAATAGGAGTTGAATACAGCGCTAAGTAATAACTTAATAAGCGTTCTTTATTCCTGGAATGGCGGGAGAGACACAAGTAAAGATAATTATACCTAATATTGCTGGAGTTCTAGTTTATTACCTCGTTATGTGTATCTAACGAAAAGAAGACATTATTTCTAGAGCGATTACCGAGTTAGAACGGTAATTGTATTCTTTCCTTTATACTTAATTCTACGATCGACTTTATTTGCATTTTTTCATTATGTAAATGTTTTACTTCGAGTTTAAAAGATGAATAGATTGCATTAGAAATCGGACAGAATAAGAAAACGGAAAGTTAGAAATTACTATTACAAGGTGATTAGTTGTTTTACTGCTGTCGGGTTGAACTATAATTCTGTCTAGTCCTAGGATGCTCACCTTCCTAAGTTTTTACTTCGCTTTAAGAAATACGTACTTTATTGCTAATGTAATGTTACCCAACGCGCTGTAGCTTCAGTCGCAAAGTAGATGAAGAATAAGAAAGAAAGTCGACATTTATTTCTTCATTTTCCTGCCACGCATGACTTCTCGTTACTGCTGTGGTGTGTAAATTTCTCTCTAGAAAGTCAGAAAGAAAAATTAAATGTTGTTGCTAACAGTCCGCTCACTTAAGCGGCCGAATTATTAACAGCATAAAATGCCTGAGTAGCCCGGTCTGAATTCGGGGAAAATGGCGCTACTTGTTATTTTAAGTTTAACAGAACGCGGACGCTCGTATGTACATACTGTGATGTGTTCGAAATGACGGCACGGTAAGGAAAAAATGAAAGAGTTAAAATTAGAAAGAGCACGTTAAGAAAGCCGATAACGTTATAGACGTGGGAGACGCCACAGCCGTAAGGAGAAGTCAAACGTGGCAGAAAAATAAAAAAATAGAGCACGTTAAGAAAGCCGATAACATTAGAGACGTAGGAGACGTCACAGCCGTAAGGAGAAGTCAAGCGTGGCAGAAAAATAAAAAAAATAAATGTTGAAGTGTTTTCTTATTCTTCGTCTACTTTGTGATTAAGTTACAATGCGTTAGGGTACATTATATTAGCAATAAATTACATCTTTCTCAGAGTGGAGTTAAAACTGGAAGGTGGGTATCCTATTACTAGACAGTATTCTATCCCCACCCTATAGCAGCAAAACTACTGAGTGCTTTGTTTTAGGTATATTTTTATATAAATATCTCTCGACAAAGCATGAAGCAACTTGATTTAAAAAGCTAAAAGAACCACTTCAAGTTTCAAAACTAGAAAACAACAAATCTTAGATATATTTCAAGAGAGAACCAGCAATTCTTTCCCTTATGTCAGAAAACTCGTTTATGGGATAAAATCAGTAAAGGACAAACAAAAACACGAGAGTTATGAAGCTACCAAAAGTAAACCTTATGCCTATGTTTAAGCTCTACTCAAAATAAACTCTATAAGCTGAGTTGTATTTCCCGGTGTTTGCTATGACAAATTCAACATTTCTACATTTGTGTGCGCGGGTATGTATAACATCTCGAATATACGAACGCCCTTTTATTGCGTAGTTCAAGGTGTCTTTGAGCAATGGTTAGTACATTTTAGCATCGCTTTAATATTTGTAAGAATTAACGTATATGGAGGAAATGGATATCTTCGGGCGTGATGAAAGGATCCATCTTGGAAAAGGGGAACACTGATGAAAAGATCTGATAGAAATATACAATTAGCTCCCTCATACAATCTTCTAATGATGGTATGGAGGAAAAAGAAAAAAAAACACACAACAAAAAAACTCGGTTTTAATGTGTAATGAACCAGCACGGAAGTAGTACGTCTAAAAATACTATCAATAGAAGTATCTAATCAAAGAACCAATGGAAAGTATTATCTCGTCTTAGTGCGCAACCTAGTGTAAGCATATATAGTGAAGCAAAAAATAATAAACACGTTTGGAAGTGGTGTCTATGAATTCGTTCTATGGATACCTTATTCTATTAGCATCTTTCCAATAATTGCAAACTTTTGAAACTCTTTGTTGCTAACTGTTTCCATCTGAATGATTTACTTAGTCTTTTAACGAATAAGATCTTTTCGCATGTACTGTTTTTTAGATAATCTTAAATTGTACTTGTTAGACCCTTATAACAAGTGGCTTCACGCCTTGTTTGCAGTGATTCCTATCCTATAAAAGAATTATTCCACAGGAATAGTGCAGCAAAAAGGGGATCCCACTTTAATTTCGCCAATTTCGTTATTTCGCTTCTCCTATTTTGTCTTTTAGTCCTCGCATTCAATGAGAATGGTTTCCGTTCAAGTAAAAATATTCTTTATATGTCAGATTCTATACGTTTAGCACTTATCAATGCCTCCTGTTTGACCTTGGTGAATGTTATAACTCCTTACATCAAATGGCATCATGCTTTGTCTGAAGTGATTTACATTAAAATCCTGAAATTCTTCATGCTGCTCCGACGTATCGCACACACATACGCTTCCTATTACACATACAAACTATAAAACTGATTACGGAGTTAAATATATTCAAACCGATTCTTTTAGACGTCAATATTTAATATGGAACCGAAAACTCACGATATAATAACTCATAATTTCTGAAGAGACAATTATTTAAACACATTTTATATATTTATGAATGATAGAATGGGCTTATTTTATGCCGGTTACATACAGCTGAAAATAATAAATGCAATTAAATTTGTTTATTTATGGAAGGCCATTACAGTAACAATTTAACATAAATATCCCAATGAATCGGGGAATTTTGACTTTATTTCCTCGTTATCAGCATTTAACAATGAGAAGAAAATATTGCATTTGCGTTTAAAATCATGGTCGAGTTGCAACGGTTATTTTATTCTTTTGTTTTCTTTTCTTGATATATTCAATTCATTTGAATTATATTATGGAAATAGTTTCTATGGGTAGTCGAGGTCGGGTGGATGGGAGAAGCTTCATGAATTTTCGAGAGAATGGAACGTGGCTGATATTGCCGTAAAAATGGTGGACAATTTCCGGATGTTTGTTTTTGATGACACTCGTGTGCGCATGCGTAAACAATGATTTTTCACTCGTTTTCTTTGTTCTGCTATTTTGAATCGATCTTTTACGTTTATATAATGAATTACTAGCAAAGGAATATTTTGTAAGCGTAATTGTCATATGAAAAGACAATTAAAGACGATTAAAATCTTGAACATTTCTACTCTCTGCTCTATTTTTGTACTTCCATCTTAATGTCTCACATTCTCTCTCTCTCTTTCTCTCTCTCTCTCTCTCTCTCTCTCTCTCTCCATAGGAAATCTATGTTCATGCATCGCTCATTGTGACTCTATTGAAGCTTCTTTCTGTCTCAATCTCTCTCTCTCCCCCTCTAAACCTTTGTTTCTCTATCTACTCTCTCTCTCTCCATTAATGTTCGTCTACTTATATTTCATATATCTAAGTCACTTTCTCTTCCGCCATCCTGGCCTATTCTATACTTCTCAGATTATTATTAGATAGTCTCAGTGTTTCACGGAGTCTGCAACGTGTCTACACGTTGTGTTTGTCTAGCCTCGCTTCCCGGTCTTTTGGGTACATCTGAAAATTTTGTTGACCACATCCAAACTCTCAACTATAATCTTTTTGACCTGTCACTTCCGGTGGCGTTGTCGGTTAAAGGACACGTCTCCTTAACGTGACCTCATGTCACCCATCTAAATGAGGCCTGAACAGTGTCACGGATAAATTATTTTTTTTTTGGATTTCTATATTCTTATGTTTATTGCAAAGTTCAGTTAAATCTATAAACATATCACTTATGTATTTACATAATGAACTTTCAGCTAAAGTTATTTTACCAAAATAATATTTCTATACTTAGCCAAGCAAGGTCACTGGTTTGCCCACGTATAAGTAATAGATAGATAGATAGATAGATAGATAGATAGATAGCTAATGAACACTTTAAACCTTGCTACTATCTCACATTATATTTTCTCTATTTATCACTCTATCTCCTTTCCCTTTTACTGTCTATCCATGTTCCCTCATATTTTCTCATTGTGTATCTTTTCTAATTAGTTCCCTATTACTCTTTCCGGCCATCCGCTTCTCTATATCTATCCGGCTGAAAGACATTTATCTCCTGAAGATATTAGAATAAAACATGTTTAGAAGCTTTTAAAAATACTTACATCGTGTCAATATATGTTTTTATTTTTATATTTGTTCTGCAATTACACGCAGATATGACGTCTCCTGCCGTTTCTATTTGTAATATTTGCGATAGGTTTTAGTTCTTTCTTACAATTTTTCTTCCCCGCTCCATTCGACTATTTAAACGTTTTTCGCAGATGTTTTTTTTAAAACGTTATTGGCCGGCGATTTACTTCTTGAAAGGTATCTCGAATGCCATCTTTTTATTAGAATTTCGACAATTCTGATTCTCGCCTCCATCTTTGTCTTTCCATCTTTATTTTCCTCATTCTCTCGCGCCATAGAAAATCTATAATCATCCATCTCTCGTTTTCTCTCTATTTATCCTTTTCTCTGCCACAATCTTTATCTCTTTTTTTTCTCTATCTACTGTCTCCCTTTATGTGCGTTTACCTATATTTTATACATCTAATTTTCTTTCTCTGCTGCTCTCTTGACCTCTTGTTTACCTTTCGTGTTGAATTTTCTTTATTTATTCCTCTATTTCTTTCCCGTTCTCCCTCTCTCCATATTCTCTTATATTTTTTTTAATGTTTTCCAATAAGTTCCCTATTACATATCTTTCCATCTGAAAAGCATTTATTTCCCGAAAATATAATATAAAACGTATTTAAAAGCTCTAAAAAGTGCCTACATCTCGTAAATATATTTTATATTATTATTTTAGTATTTGTTCTGAAATTATATTAAATTACATTACGCTCCCTGCCATTTCCCCCTGGATTAGTGGCGATAGATTTTATATCTTTGTTTATATCCCCCCCCATTCGACTCTTTATTTAAATCTTTTTCGCCGATGTTTTATTTTAAACGATTTTTGCTGACGATTTACTGCATAGACGTTTACAGGAATATTTTATCTTTATCTCTATCTGTTTTATTGTATAAAAGTCACTTTCTGTGTGCGGGTTCCCCACTCATAGGTCTCGACATGGCTGCCCCTATCTTTTGAAAATTTCCCAGAAAGCTTATTTATATGTCTGGTAGTGTTCTTAGACTGTTTTATACAGAAATTCATTCGGTAAGTTTCGAACATAGAAAACTCCGAATCTAAAATAGTCTTTCGTTTTTATAGATAAAAAACGGAAAATTTATAAAGGAAACTATTTGTTACATTATCAAAGAAGGTAATAAAACCTTAGCAAATCATTATTTCTTAAAACAGAATTATTGACATCTGCAAATATAACTTAGTTGTATAGAATTCTACTATATATCCTATGATCCCATAACATTCAAAAAATAACATATAAACTTGGTCCGTTATATGGTTTGGACCCGAGAGAAATCAAAAGAATGTAAAACAAAGAAAAAGAAAGGAAAAAAAAACAAAAAAAAAAACAGGAGAATGTGTATAATTTTTAAATTTTTCTGTTATACTATGTTTTAATATATTTTAATTGTTTATCGCCTCACCTACGGAAAATATTATCAACACTAGTAAATTAAAATTCTTTTCAACTTTAAACGGATTTTTGTTATCGAAACTGAATTGCAAACTAGTCTAAGAGCGATAACTTTATAAAACTTGGAATTGATAATAATTATTTAATTATTACTTTTATTTCATTTTTATCGTCTTCTATATGTACTATATATACCTAACTGCCTTAGGCAATATGAGTGAAAATTCCCTTTAAATATGCCGAGGAAACGGATTATATATAATTTAATTATATTATGCATTGTTCGAAAATTTATTCAAAAAATTATTTCATCAGATCGGAAAAATTATTTTGTAAACAAATTATAAAACAATTTTAATATATTTTTTTTTTTATATTTACTCTAAATTCCAAATTAAAATTAAACCGATTTCAATATATATATATATATATATATTAGTGTGTAGACGATTATTTAGAATCGGGACTCGGAAAAATCAGAACTTCTGGGGGTATCGAAATCGGTATCGGAATACGACAATTTATAGTCTAATTTCCAATTCCACGCCGATTCCTTCAAATTTTAAAATAAAAATTGAAACAAACACAAATTGTTTTTTTTTTATTTTTATTAGAAGTTGTCCATTTACAACATAAGACTGAGAAGGTCCACAGAATGAGTTATAAATCTTATTTACTGATTTAATTTGATTAGCAGAATTTAATTTATTTTATTTATTGGTCATTTATAACGTCCTATTGCGTTTGTAATCGTTTAGCATCTATTTGCTAAAAGGTCTTTGTGTCCTTATCCAATGGAGTTTATATGATTATTAACAAATTTTAAATGCTCTGGGCGGGGAAGGGGGAACATTTTGTTTTCGTCAGCTCTACATTGGGGTGTTTGTAATCGTTTTTTTCTTAAATAATGAAAGTTTTTTGGCACCTTTTTAGACACAAGAAAATTCTCAGACTCTCCAAATCTAATTTAATTGGTTTTTATTCGTTTTTATTGTCAGCAAAGTAAATATATCCTAGAGTCCCCTTGCCTATTCAATATCATAAAATATAAAAAGCGTTTCGCACCTATTTGATGCATAGACATATGGCGTCTATTAGAGATTGGGACTTTAATATCAAAGATTAAACATGCTTGGAATTATTTTCTGCGCTGGTTTTGTCTGGTCACCATATATTTTGAAATATTTCATGTTTTCTTATATTTTGTTTGATTTGGCACATGAAAATATCGCAAGTTTATCAAAACTTTGGAAGAGCAAACTTTGAGAAGTTTGTTAACATAAAAAAACACAAATTCGTTTGCATTTACTATACCCAAAACATATGAGTTTTTACTTTTTAGGCGATTATGTGAGCACACTAAACCGTTATTTTAGAATTTTGAATGTTTTGTAATGTCAACTGATCCGAGTTCGGTACATTATAACTTTTTAAGCAGTTAAGTAATGTTTACCATTAATACCTCTAAGGCCGATAAGCAAAATCATGAAATCACATGTAATTGCTATATTTTTCGTATTATCACCCGTACTTAGGGTTAGTAATGGGAAATGAGTGTGGTTTTTACTACGTTTAACAATACTATATATTAATACGATAGCGTGTGTCTTATATATTTTGTGTGTCACGATTACATCCGAGTGACTATTGTTTAATTATTAATTCCCATTTCTTATAATAAATAATTTTACCAAGAGTTATTCATAGGTTTTGGTTTTGGTTTCGATTATAACTGATGGCACTCAAGTCATTTATTTTCTTATGAATTATTTTACTATTTTTTTTTTTAGAAATGTCGGTTTCGATTTAGATTATAGCTGAAAGAACTCACGCTGATGCAGCAAAATCATATGAATATATTTTTTTTATTTTGGAAATCTATATAAAATATATGAAATCTATATAAAATATATGAAATCTATATAAAATATATGAAATCTATATAAAACATATGAAATCGATAAAATATTAACTCTGAAATAATATAAACGACATCTGCAAGAATTAAAATAGCATATTTAGGCGTACTTAACGACTTGGCTAAGACGGGTGTCCTTGCTTAGATAAATACTTTTGCAGGTGTAACAAGACTTAGAATATTACCAAAGCATTTCTATTTACGCCATGAATCAATATGTTACATATGAATGAGTCTCCTGTTGAATATCTTACAGGCTCCGCTAGTTGTTATTATTTCCATCTCGTTTTCATTTTTGTTTTGTTTTTTTTACAGCAAAGCACATCAATTTAATAAATTATGTAATTAAAATACATTGTTGGTCTTTGTTAACTATTACCTGCCTTTCTTCTATGACTGTTTAAATTGTATTTTAATTACAAAATTTATTAAATTGATGTGCTTTGCTGTAAAAAAACAAAACAAAAATGTAAAAGATTCAACATATTTGGAATGAAACTTTGGAATTAAATTTGGTAAAAAAACATGTGGCGATGAATGTATATTTCGACAAGGAAAACAATAAATAAAAAAAACATTTGTTCTGGCAGGAACGAACCCCCATAGAAGAACGCTCTATAAGTATATATATATATATATATATATATATATATATATATATATATATATATATTTATATATATATGTATATATATTTATATATATATATATATTTATATATATATATATATTTATATATATACATATATATTTATATATATACATATATATTTATATATACATATATATTTATATATATACATATATATTTATATATATATATATATATATATATATATATATATATATATATATATATCACATTTGGTGTTAAATTCGATAAATAAAAACGTTAGCACAAATTTATTATTTAGCAACACAAATCTTTTCTCTTCTTGGGAATATTCTCCATACTCAGAATGGACAGTGAAATCGATATTCTACATTTTAAATATTTTACAAACTTTCTAAAGAGGACGCTTTAAAAAAACAAAGAAAAAAAATTGAAACGCATAAAACTATTTCCTGAAATTATTTTGAAAATATCAAATAATCAAACAATGTATATATATGTATGCATGTATATATATGCATATATGTATGTATATATATGTATATATGTGGGTATAATGTATATATGATTTTATGTATATATATATATGTATGAATATATATGTATATGTATGAATATATATGTATCTGTATGAATATATATATATATATATATATGCATTTGTATATATATATATAAACACACACAAACACACACACATATATATATGCATATATATATATATAATCATTTAAATGCAAAGTGAATTAATTTCAATATACTTCTAGTAATATCATGCAGTCTTACATCACTGTATTTAGTGTATGGCATTTAAGAAATCGAATGCTTTTGAAGTGTATAAATTAGAACTTTAAGAATGACATTTATCGTGTTTAGCCTTCAAATATTTATACATAAATGAGTAAGACGTTTTCCGCGGATGAATGGGAATGAACAAATGTGCCACTATACTGTATGTACGTGGTTGAACGTTAATATATATATATATAATGTATGTATATATATATATATATATATATATATATATATATATACTAGCAAAAGTACCCGTCGTTGACTGGGTTCAAAAACAGCTTACAGAAAATGGACTCTGATTTATGAAAGTATGATACGTTATGAAAAGGAAGGGGTGCAAATCTGGGTTGAATTTGGGGGTATCAAAACCAAAGCAAAATATGATGAAAGTAAAAATAAAATAGATAAACCCCATAATTTATTATACCATACCTGTTTACACTGAAAAACTTATCACAATATTCTGTGGATCTATATTAAAAAAACCTTGTTAAACTTTGTGAAATATTTCGATTCTATGAAGGTCAGGTCCGGCGCGAACACCCCATACTTTTATTATACGATATTTCTTAAAACAGAAACATTATTATCAAAGTATACTTACACAGATAGTTATGAAAAGTCTTCGTTAAAGTTTGTGCCTATTTCCATTCTATAGAGGCGAGGCGTGCACGCAGACCCCACAATTTTATTATACCATCCCTATTTAAATTAACACATACTTATCAAAATATTCTTATGTACATCTATATCAAAAACACTTGTAAACGTTTTTATTTTTAATTTTTTTATTTCCATACTTTGTGGACCAGGCGCGAACACAGACCCCACAATGTTAATGGACCACTGTTCTGCCAGATCAAAAATACCCATTCCTGTGTCTCGATACATCTTCTATACTTTATATGTAATCAGTTTTTTTTTTAAATAGTCAACCATATAGGAGCCTATTCGTGACCAGACACATACACCCACACATTCAGCTTTATATATATATATATATATATATATATATATACCAAGGTGATCAATATACAAAATAGAGCAAGATATACATTTTATATATACTTACGCAATCAATCATGAGTATGTTTCAGTTAACTAGTTGTAAATGACTATAGATTTTGTCATGTAATGCTACTTCTACATACATCATACATCTGTAAAAGCAATATCTCTTTAGAAAGTCTATAGTTATTTACAACAAATTAACTGTAATCTACTCATTAGATAGTAGGGATACCAAAATATTTACGCCAAATATAAACAAAAAAATCTCTCTCGCTATCTCTTTCTCATTCTTCCGTCTCTCTCTCCCTGTCTCTCTGTCTCTCTTTCCCTCCCTCACTTTCTCCCTCTCCTTTTCTCTTTATATATATATATATATATATATATATATATATATATATATATATATATATATATATATATATATATATAGTGAACGTGTCTGTTTGTGTGTCTGTCTATACTTTCCTACGCAATAACTCTGTAAACTTTCAGTCTACAGACTCGAAATTTGATATACAGAGTACAAAGATTTTCGAAAATCTTTATAATCCGTTGCTAGCCAGGAATCAACGATTTGGCCTTTGAGAACTCTACAAAACTCCTACGCCAATTTTGTTTCTAAACATTGTAAATTTTAGATGTAGGTTTGCATATATATATATATATATATATATGTATATATATATATATAGATGTAGGTTTGCATATATATATATATATATATATATATATATATATATATATTCTATTTAAAATAAAATTATCCACTGACACGTGTTTCGTCATCAACTACTCATCAGAATGTAAACGACGAAACACGTGTCACTGTATAATTATAATTTAAAAATAATATTTATGCCGCCCTCCCCCTCTGTGGGGGTACCAAATTAGTTAACGGGAAAATTATTTCCAACTCACATTTAGTTAAAAATACACTTTCGTAACTAATTTAATTATCTGTGTGGGTGGCCGTGTACATTTCCCTTCGCAATAACTCTGTCAATTTTAATACTACAGACTCGAAATTTGATATACAATCTACTGAAATTTGAGGCAATCTTTGTGATCGGTTTTCGGCCAGAAATTTTGCTGTTAAGGTTTCACAGTTTAACGATGTGACTTTTGAGAACTCTACCAAACTAATCCGACAATTTGGGGTCTAAACACTTGAAATTTTAGATATAGGTTCCTTGGCTATGGATTTTACTTAATAACATACACCTCCAAACACCCGGTCAACGCTGGGCTGAAATGCTAGTATATATATATATATATATATATATATATATATATATATATATATATATATATATACAAGGGTGTAGCCAGCAACACGTGTAAATTTTTAAGACTTTTATCAGAGTTTATATTTCTAAATATATATTCATAACCCGTTTAGAGCCTTGTTTACCTCCCTTAAGATATTTTTTCAGTTCAAAGTTTATGTCAGTAATCTTTAGAAAACATTTTAGTTTTGTTAGCAAGGTCGTGGTTTTGAGAGAAATGCCATTATGAGACTTGTTGTTTCCAGTGGGCCAGGTTAAGAGTTCAGTCGGTTGATGTTAAGTCCATTTCATGAGGTAGGCTGCCAATATATTTAGTGACTATTTTTATGATTTTTTATTTCCTTTTTGACGCGCGTGTGTGTAGGGATGAGTTTCCATGTCTAAAAATTTGTGATTTAAAAAAAATAAATAAATAAATAAAAAAATAGACTGCACCGCCATAAATATATTCTATGTCATAAAATGTGCAAATGTGAATCCAACATAGGCGCACTGAAAACCTCACTAACAGAGTAGGCTTTCATCGCTTCAACATTGAAATAACAGAAAATAGACACCTGCATTGTTAACAGCACATATATACATGCAGTGGAGTTAAATTTAGAATAATGCCCATTTTCCAAACTGATAACTACTTTTACTTACTAGCATAAGAAAAAAACTTCCTAATAAAATTCACTGCCGCATTTAACAGATCCCAATAACAACACATAAATTATCAATACTCACACAAAAAAACATATACGCGCAAACATGCTTATGCAAGTGTGCATCCCCGCACGCACTCTTGGGAAAGTACACACACATCCAATATAACACCAATTCCTCAAATTAAGCAAATGACTAGAAAGAAAATACACTATTCTGCCGACATTCAATAAAAGAAAAGCTCACTACACTAAGATAATTTTAATCAATGTATATAAATATATGTAGATAGATGTGAATGTGTATATATATAGGTGTGTGTGTGTGCGTGTGTGTGTGAGTGTGTATATAAATGTGTGTACATATGTGTGTGCAGTTGGGTGTGTGTGTATATATATATTATATATTTATCATTTATTTTCCATTTGATTTATATATATATATGCATGTATATATCTGTGTGTTAGTGTGTGTATGTACGTATGTTTGTATTGGGGGACCGACCTTGTCTCTATCTCTTTCACTCTTTTTCTTTCGTACATGCACAGACACGCGGGCGTGCAAGAACACGGATGCTTGTGAAAAGAAAAAAAATCACAGATTTTTACCCATACTATTTGGGACAGAATTTTAATGATTTCGTGTAGGAAGTTGTGCAGCAATATATCTCTTAACATTGCACTTGAAATTCTGCATGTCAGTACTGTCAGGGGCGTGGACCCTTAAGAGAATTCGAAAGTCTATCAGTTCGGGTGAAAAGTCATTTGCGTAGAAAGGCTTTCCGGCATCTATGGACCCCATTAATGTAAATGTGGAATTCTGTTACTTGTTGCGTTTTTATGACGACCGAGTACAAGGACTCAGAGTTTGTTGATTGAAATACCTGTAAAATAGACAGAGGCATGCAAAATGTCGTCGATGCGACAGTGTTTGAAGGTTATTTAACAGTGTGGGACCTGTTAGGTTGGCAACTCTATTTTTAAACATTGTCTATGGTTATGAGGCTAGTAGAGGATGCACCAGCTGAAATATGGCAACAGTATTTCTTACATGGCGAATGGTGGCTTTGTAAATAATACTCTCAGGTGTAAGGAACATTTTAGCACGGTAAAGAAGCTCCATATACTTAGCAGCAGATTTGGCAATTTTCTCGAGGTATTTATTCCAGTTCATGCCTTCCTGTGTATAGTTAGCTGAGGAGTTTGTACGAATAACTTTCAGGTTGTGTAGTCTTAGCTGTAGCTATCAGTCGCTGAGAATTTTTTCTTGTAAAGCACGCTCGTTCAGTACCGAAAGGTAATGGATGCCCTCTGTAATTGTGGTTGAGCATGTAAATTCGAGGTAAGAGCTTCACAATTACAAACCATATCTTTACTAAATCGGCATTCCTGGCGTACAGTTGCAAGGAGAAGTCCAGGACGACTGGAAACAATTTTGAGATCAGAAGAGAGTACATAAAGCCCCTAGGATTTCTGAGAGTAACCAATCAGATAAGTCCGGAACTGTTATCTAAGCTTCAGCTTCTCTTCCATCGACGAGATGTCTCATCTCTAACTGTTCTACAACTATTTTAATGGTAAATGCTCTGACGACTTACAAGCACGTACCCTCTCGACGTAAATATCCTCGAGAGATCCGATACGAAGTTAAAACCACACCTACACAGTATATCTCCCCAGATGTAAGAAAACCTTCTGTTCAATAGTTTCTTCCCCAGAACTGCTAGACTTTGGAACTTCCTTCCGGGATCTTTCTTCCCCAGCTGTACTGACATGCAGAAGTTAAAATGTTATGTGAACAGATATCTTGCTTCCCAACTGCCTACATAATACTCCTGTATCTTATGTCCCTGATAGTAGCCCCCTACCTCAAAGTGGCAATATGACTTGTTTGAGGTGAAAATGTAATAAAAAATGAAGCTTTAATATCCATTGTTGAATTTTACGAAAAATCAGGAGATCTTGAGTACCACTAAGGAGTTCTAAACAAAATGTGTTCTTGCAAGAAACTCACGGCGTCTCATGCCCTTCATAATATCCCTGCAACTTATGTCCCAAATAGTAGCCCCAAATTTCAATGCACCTTGTTTGGGGTTTAAATTGAATTAAAGAATGTCACCCATTGTAGTACTGGCCAGGCTTCACGTTGATGAACTTCAGTATTCTAGCGGGAACCGCCATATCAACGTAATCATGCTGTATGTTTTAAAATACAGTAGGTTTGTAATTGTCGTTTCCTTTGTATTGTAACATTTTGCGATTTTTCTCATTAGATTGATTAAGTGGGTGATAGTTCCGAATTACGTCTTTGATATTCGACTATTTTTTCTACTGTTCATTTTTTTATTCTACTTTTACCTACTATTCTATTTAGCTCTACACATTTGAATGTCTATTCTCTTAAACAACTCGAAGCTAATGAGTCTATAAATTAAATTCTCTTCACATCATTGTTCCCCTTTTATTCTGTTAGCAAGCATAACCGAACAGAGAGTTTTACACTGGAACCTCAGCTATGCTTTCGTAAAATTTCTATTCAATTACAAATACGCTCAATACAACGGCATCGCCACCTAAAAGCGCGAAATATCCGTACATGTTCTAATTAAATATTTTCTAATTAAGTCATTATTTATGAGGAGAGGCATTCCACCTTTCCCGATCAAATAAAGGCCTCATCCCTGAAGGGCTTTTGATATTTTTATTGAAAATTGTTTCGATTTTATTATTCAGCGTATTCAAAGGCCTCAAGGTATGCAGCTTCATTGTTTAGCTTGCTAGAAATTCAGTTACACAGTATGACAGAAGTAAATAAACACTCAACCAAAATCATGTATACAATTGTAACTTTTCTTCTTCCTTCCGCGATAGCCAGTGACTTAATCATCAAGCAGTAGTAAATCTTATTAACTTCCAATTTTTCTTGACCAATTTTTCTTAACATATATTCAAAACATAATTGTGTAAAAGTTATGCTATTTTGTGGCCAAGTTTGTAGCAATCCTTACAGGACAGTAGCTTAAAGAACAGAGAACTCGAGTATAACACGATCAGCCGGTCACTGGTGGGTGACGGATCCACGTGGTGCACTAAATATCTTAGAAACGTCCCCATGATGATGTGACGATAGGCCAGTCAATATGAAAAGCATACCTGAGATGTTGGAGGTGGCTCTGTGGGTTCTTCATTCTCTCAAGATGACGTCTTAACTCTGGTGGCATTCTTCTCGGAACCTTCTTCGTCTTCAGGCCTGCTTCGTTCTTTAATGCAGAAATTCTAGGCAGACACAAAAAACAACGACGCGCGACACAATGTTAAATTATATGAGAAATATAATTAACTATTTATGGTTTTACCAGGGAATATTACAATATTTTTACAAAAACAATTTGCAAATGATAATAACCTTCCACAATTAAAACTAGCTAACCTTAACTAGTACTGAGAGGGAGGGGATGCCCCCTTCTCGGTTACAAAAAGCGGAAAAAACGTGCTCTTCCCATGCTGTTCGGGCGAAAAAGAGGGCGAGAAAATGAAGGGAATCATGTTATTGCATTGTTCCGTGTATCCCTCCGCTGAAGGTCAAATCACCTCCTGCCCATGTTAAAGGGGGTGTTTTCAACCACCACAACCGGACCATTAAGATATAGTGCCACACGAGAAAATCAAAAACGAGAAAGAGAGAGAGAAAGCATCTCGATCGATCGTTCTCAGAAGGATTTCGAGATAATTTCAGAAAATTTTGTTTCGACTTGATCAGTATACGTTTTTAAAATAACGTAAATATACCGCTATGATTGTTTCGAATATTCAAAATATACATTTCTTCTCCACACAATCATCGAATCAGTAGAAGACAACAAGAAATAAGTAATGGGTGATTGATTTTTTTCTTTTGTTTCAGACGGCCAGCAAGCGAATAAAAGGCGGTTATTATGATCCAGTGCATGCCCTCACGAGGGGCCGTGTCCATTTCAGCGACAAACCACAACGCTTGAATTTTAATTAACGAAATGAAATAAATTATTCTTGAATGAATACAAATAAACATAGATTTCAGTCGTATACATCTCACCTGTCTGTTTTAATATATGTATGTATGCATGTATGCATGTATGTATGTATGTATGTATTTCTGTCTAAAACATTCCACAAAGGCAGCGGATTTTCAAGAGATCAGTATCATTTTGTAGCTCGATCCTTCGGACGACAGATGTCGAAAAATTGGCTAAGATCAGTAATCCTTCACCCTCAATGCGCTCTTTTTTACAGAGAGGGTCGATTTTTTTCGCTGACATTTTTGACAACTCATTCAAACCTTGACGTCGCATAAAAGGCGTTATTGCGACGTCCCGTGATGTCACAACTATAGTCGGGACATCGGTAAGTCCGTTTTCTTTTTTTCACCTCTTTTTCCTCTGGCGCATTACGGGTTCGAGTCTGCTTACTGCTCCTTTTTTTTTTCTTTTCACTCGCAATTTTCCTGTTTTTTCTCCAACCAACATCTGTTATATTGTTATTATTATTAGTATTAGACGATACCACTTGTGCGCGTATGTTACGTGAGTTCTTATTAGTAAAGATATGAGTCTTAGTGAGAGTTCTTGTCTTATTACATATGATGTTGTATCTTAGAGAGAGAGATGTTGTTGTAATGACATTTTATAACACAGACATATAATAACAATACAATTTACCTTTTTGTAGAAATCACAAACACAAAGATGAGATTTATCACAAAACACATGATGAATTTATTTCTTTACGACCGGTTGTGATTTCCTCATTAAGAATTCTAAGTTTCACATTTTAGTTTCTGAAGTGACGTCTCGCTTCAGACGTCCGCCTGCTCTGAGTTTTCTCACTGACCGTCTCCCCTGACTGTCTCCCCGACCAACTAACTCTCACTTCCTATATTGAGAAATCCATGCATCCCGGCCACGTGAGCAAAATTCACGTGTTTCAACATGCGCGACTTTGCACGTTTCCGACATTGATTTCCCAATAACCTATTTTTTCTTGTGTTGTTTCCACAAAGGAATTCAACCTACATATCTAATTTATTTAAACCATATTTTTCTATCCACATTCTTTTAACAATTGAATAGTTTATTTATTATTTATTTCATTAGAATTAACAATTTACTGGACATTCCATTTAAACCTATTGTTCTTTAAAACTTATGTCCAGGGTTCGATTTGTGCTTTCTCTTATTTTCATTTTAACCAATCTCTCTATTTTGATACTTACATGAACAGGGGACAGCCCTTCTCATGTAACACATCCTTACACATACCTTGACTTTCTTTTCCGCGTTTGGGTCACGAATCAGAGCCTACCTACCTACTACGCCTTTTTCTACTGTTCAAGACACACATAAAAGTACCAGGGCAACGTTGGGCACCCATGCTAGTATTGAAATTAAATAATCCGAATCAGATTTCTAGGTCGTCAAATTATCCTAATTCATTGTAAAGTATTTATTACGTAAGGATAATGTAAGTATTCTATATATCTATCATATATCTAAATACAACAGCTATCAATAATATTTGTCTTTCTTTCTTCTTACCTAATGCTAAACGAAACTTCCATGATGTAATTTAATATTCTTAAAATTTTTATGTTTGAGAACACAAGGCGCGGAGCTATTCCTAGCTGATTAAATAATTAATGTAAATCAATCAAATTTTTCTCTATCATCACAATAATCACAAATTATTACCATGCTGTCAGATTGCCCACCTCACACGTTTTGATTTAGAAGGCCACTACTTATCAATATGGCATTCAAGGATAAAGGCTAAATACTAAATAGATAGTGAAACAAGATAAGTTACGATGAAACTTGAGTAGGAATGAATTAGCGTAATGGACGTCTCAATAGGATTTTATTCTCATTAGACTTGAAAATGAATATGTTATAGTCAGCCGAGAAGCAGGTATAGAGCATTCTTTTTTTTATTTATTTTTATTTTTTTATTACATTTTCACCCCAAACAAGGCACATTGCCACTTTGGTGTAGAGGGCTACTATCAGGGGCAGCAACTACTGGGGCACTATGTAGGGATTTGGGCAGCAAGATGTCGGTTCACGTTGCACTTCGACTTCTGCATGTCAATACAGTTAGGGAAGCAGGAACCTGCAATGGAATTCCAGAGTCTAGCGGTTCTGGGGAAGAAACTACTGGAGTAGAAAGATATTTTACATCTAGGGATCTCTACTGTGTGGGGGTAGGATTTAGCTGCCTGTCGGGTTTGTCGAGGGTGTCTACGTCGTGGGGGCACAAGTGTCTGCAGTTTGTCAGAGCATTCACCATTAAAATACTTGTAGAACAAGCAGAGGGATGCAACGCTTCGTCGATGGGACAGAGGCTGGAAACAGACAGTTCTAAGAAAGAAACTTTGCTCGTGGAATTTTCGTTTAGTTTTGGGTACAAAAAGCGCGCGCTTAAAGCTGTAGGAGCGTATTTGCTGGGGGCGTTTCATGGCGAGATAATATAGGTTTGAGCTCAGTAGAACACTCCCAATAAAAGTATCGATAGAGCAGAGGCAGACTCGCTACGTCTCTTCTGTGAGAAAAGTTCGAAAAGCTCATCCACTACAAAATTCCCAAGACAATTTTGTACCTTGTCATGGATAGAAATGCTGCATTTAGGAGTTTCACCTCAGATGTGACAGGAGTACTCCATCCTCTGCCGCATTTCACTTATACAGAGGTACAGGACTGCATCAGGAGGGAGGTACTTCTTGATCCGTAGAACGAATCCATATTTCGAATGGTTTTGGCAACGGATATGATTCAGGTTTTCCATTTCAGATGAGAGATAAAGGCCAGTTCGAGAAGTTTATCGTTTCTGTGGGGCTTTATCGAGCCGAGAATGTTTCAGTTTAATTAGGCCCCAGCAGGTATCTGTGCGTTGTTGGTGAATAACTATAGTTTAATTTTGAACGTATTAAAGTTAACTAGCACATTTTGACCTCTACAAACACTAGCAAATTTTTACTTGTACTATACACTCCCAGACGGAAGTGTGAAAATCGCAGTCTTGGTCAGTACTAATAATAATATAGTGTATGTAAAGATGCAATCATGTTTAAAACCGATAAATGTATGTTTGTTCATGTTTTCGCAATTGGATACAGAACTGAAAAATCATACAAATAATATCAGAGCACTACAGAGAGAAATCAATACTTTTCACTCTCTACAAGCTTTCCTGATCTGGCCTTGCATGGAAGTTGTTTTACTCTAACATATATATTTACTAGCGAGGGGTAGCCGGTGTTGCCCGAGTGTTTGGGGGGAGGGGTAAAAAAAAGTAAGTATGAGGATCGAACCCGAACCCTTGAGGCAAAGTTTTAAATTAAAGTGTGAAAAAAAAATGTGCGATGTTAGCAATTGCCCCAGAGCGACATGCTAACGGAAACACGTTTGAATTTATTTAATTAGTTGGATTTAGCAGGTGCCCGTTTTAATGAGTTGATGAGGTCAACTGCGGGATGGTATTCATTTACTGCTGAACGCTTCCCCCCACCCCCAAGATGTTATAGGAAAAATGATAACCCACATACGGCGAGCGACAAATATTGAATATTTATCTTCCCGAAATCGAGCAAATTAAATAGACAGACGAGCTTCGTTGTTAACTGTGAGACATTACGATTTGCATATGATATAAAAAGTTTTAAAAAGTTGTTAAGCGAGCGACCGCTTCTCTGAAAAAAAGCCTTTTGTTGACATACAGAAAAAGCGAACACACATACACACACATTTTCGCTTTTATATATATAGATTACTTATAAGATAAAGAACAGTTTCTTATTTATTTTGAAGAATAAACTTGTGAATAACATTACACTTCTACTAACCCGACTGTCAGTGCTTTGGAGAGAAGGGCATACGACCCTTGTTTATTACATAAAGGATTCTTTTCTGAATTTTTTTTAGATAAGGATTGGCTATTTCTATTATTTGGATTAATCGGACTAAATTTCTCATCTTGAGTTTCATTTTCACAAGGTTTCGGTCGATAAAACCAAGGTCTTTCTTCGGATGTATCTTGTCGAACTCGGGAATGTTTCTGCCGAAATCGTGAATTTGGATAGAATTTCCAACGGAATTCTTTATTTATTTGACAGAGTTAACATGTTCTTGTTCCGTCAGCCATGACTGGATAGAGTTCCTACGTAATCCGCAATTGTATTTTTCGGTCGTTCTCACTTACAATTGACCTCCAACTTTCAGGAGAATATCGTTTTTACAATTGATTTTTTCCAAAATTCGTACTAGATCTCTCCGCGCAGTTGTAAGCTTACTTCAAAATTCAATTGTAGACCTGAAGAGGTGATTACATCGACCAAAACGTTGTAAAAATGACACTCAAGATGAAAACAGTAGTTCGATGAATTCAAATATGAATAAAATATTTCGATTTAAAATCTGTTCAGATTTCAGAGTTAAACAGAAAAAACCCGTGTTTGGCATGTTTTTTTTTACAAGGTAGTCACCCCTTATCAATGGCCCGGAAGCCACTCGAGGATAAGGGTTATTGCGTGTACAGAAATCAATGGGGTATTATCGTTGTAATCGTTAGTATTGGGGATTTGATAAAGTGTCTTACTTAAAGGGGCGATTCATCAGGAATTTGTTTATGTTGGACTTGAAGACATCCAGGTTGTAGTCATATGGGAAACAGGCAGACGGAAGAGAGTTCCACGGGCGTGCAGTTCTAAGAAAGAAGCTTTGTTCATGGAATCTACGTTTTGGTTTTGGCAAAGATAAAGTGAGGGGAGTATTTTTGACAGTGGTTTCAGCTAGACGAGTGTTTATCGTAACAGATTGGCGAGGGGTGACCAAAATTGGAGCTCAGACGAGCACTTGCCATGGAAGTAACGATAAAACAAAGACAGGCAAGCAACGTCTCTCCTGTGAGAGAGAGGTTGCAGGGAATAGAAAAGGGCACCCCCCACTAAGCCACGAAGCCTATGTTGTACTCTCCCAATGCAGGATAGGCTATTTTAGCAGCTCCTGCCCAGATATGGCAGCAGTACTCCATCCTTGGACGTACTTGGCTTTTATGTAGATAGAGAATTGCATCAGCAGTGAAATATTTTCTGGAGCGGTAGAAGGATACCATCTTTTTTCCAGCGACTTTGGCAACTGACTTGGTAAAGTTCTATGATATGTAGGGCTATGACAACAGCATATTCTTTTCTTTGTTTTGGCTCTCATGTATATATCGATTGATATCGTAGACGTTTTTTTTTGTAGAGTGATGTGGTTCTCGGCTGATTAATTGTGTCTAACTGTGTCGGATATATAGTCGAGAGTAAAAATAATGGAAAAATGTGCTGTTTTCATAGCCCTAATGATTACAATGGCGGAAACCTGAAAAGAAAAGCACCTAGTCTAAATAATTTTAATTAAGAATCCTCCCCTAAAAATCGGACACACTGTTTTATTTTACTACTTGTATTACATGTGTATGCTTTTACTTGGTATAGCACTAGATATATCAGTAAATTTCTCTGTGTATATAGGTTGGAATGTCCATCAGCACAAAAGTCCAAACGAACGAGACCTGGTAAAAGGAAACTTACGTCGAGTAGACAGATTGAGATAGAGAGAATGAGAGAAAGAAACCGTGTGAATGAGAGAGAGAGAGAGTGAGAGAGGGAGAGTTAAAAAGAGAGTAAAAGTGACTCTATGAAAGACCCAATTAAATATGCTACGGCGTGATCTTTTGTTGTCGATTTTGATTGGGGAAACCTGAAAGGAATCCAGCTGGTTAGAACGTCCGAATCGATAGCGGAACGCGCTGAAAGGCTAAATCCGACATATTGTCGAAAATGAAAATTTGATAGAGACCTACACAATGAGAAGCAAGAGAATGGAAAGCGAAAGGTGAAGAAAGCGACATCTTAAGGTGCAAGTCACCCCCAACTCCTAGTTAGTGGCCGATGGCGGCGTATTCAATTCTTGTGCGGTGCGAGATTTCTGCACGATTTCAGTGTGGACGGACAGCTATAAGGTGTAAGGGGATTGTGAAGATCGTTTTGCTGTGCGCCGAAGGGCGAGTCGATTTGATTGGTGCTAGCAAAGGACGCCATTCTCTCCTGACAAGCTATACTGTATTATAGAAATTAAGTTGACAGGCTCATCAGAATTATATTAAAAGATGGCCGAAGGGACTTGAAAAAGATTCCATCTCAATTTCCTTCTAACACTGACAAATTAACGTACTGCGGATAGCAGGTGAACACGATTGCACGTACACCCATACGGACTTCCACTGTGAAATAAAGGCATACATTTTCTAACGTATTAGAGAACTCCTTTCAACAAATATTTTATGCAGAAGAATATAAATGAAATCCTGTATTTTCCCGCATGTTTTAATAGACAAAATTACATGAACAACTGCAGTTTTATTATGTATAAACAAATTGGAAAAATTCGATGAGTAAGTAAAGTTGAGAGACTTTTTGTATGAATGCAAAATGCCGTTCATGATTTCTTCTCTTTTACGATTGCAATATTCAGACAGCAAGGTAAAGATTTCTACTCTTAGAGATGTTTTAAGAAAAGCATGCATCCTTAGATAAAACAAAAAAAACATATATATTCTATAATATAAAGCTGAATGTCTAATTTACAAAAAAACTGATTAAAGTAGGGAGCTTTGAGAGAAGAGTGACGGATTTGGAGTAGGGAGTATTGACAGAAGATTGACGGATATGGAATAGAGAGTTTCCACAGAAGAGTGACGGATTTATAATGATAGAAGATGTATCGAGACACAGGAATAGGTAGGTTTGATCTGGCAGAATGGTTGTTCATTAAAATTGTGGCGTCTGCGTTAGCACCTTGTCCACAAAGTATGGAAATAAAAAAATAAAAAATAGAAAAACCTTTACAAGTGTTTTTGATATTGATGTACATAAGAATATTTGATAAGTATGTTTTAATTAAATAGGGATGATATAATAAAATTGTGGGGCCTGCGTTCGCGCCTGGTCTCCATAGAATGGAAATAGGCACACACGTTAATAAAAACTTTTCATATCTATCTGCGTAAGTATACTTTGATAATTATGTTTCAGTTTGTAGTAATATGGTGTAATGAAATTATGGGGTGTTTGTTCGCACCTTACCTCCATAGAATGGAAATATGTCAGAAAGTTTAACGAAGTTTTTTTTTCATATATAGATCCACAGATTATTTTGATACGTGTTTCAGTGTGAACATGTATGGTATAATAAATCATGGGGTGTATCTATTTTATTTTTACTTTCATCATGTTTTGCTTTGGTTTTGATACCCCCAGATTCGAAGCTATCTCTCTACAACGCTTCCTTTTCATAACCCATCATAAGTTCCTAAATCAGTCCATTTTTCTGTAGGCTATTTTGGAACCCAGTCAACGACGGGCACTTTTGCTAGTATATATAATTACCCTGGACTTGGTGCATCTACCCCATATATATATATATATATATATATATATATATATATATATATATATATATAAATTTAAAGGAGATTAGAATAATAGTCTAAAGAGCTAAGTGTATTTTAATGTAATAGTGAAATTACTAGTTTAATTAAAATACAGGAAATGCTCGTTGTAATTTAGATATATATATATATTCTACGTGACTTCATGTATACCACAAATAAAAAGCACGGATTTCCGAAACGATCGTACAGATAATTGACTTTGTTGTTGTTCCTTCTTATGAAACTGATTTTTAATTTAATTAAATTTTGATTTTTAAATTTTAAAAATTTTAAAACTTTTAAATTATAAATCACATTACTTAATATATATATATATATATATATATATATATATATATATATATATATATATATATATATATATATATATATGTGTGTGTGTATGTATTATTCCACAAGTAAGTTTCCTACTTCTGGAGTTTAAACTTTAAATCCTCAGTGCGGACGACACTTAAAATATAATTACAAATGACTTAGAAACTGGTTACGTAATGAGACCATTCTATCCAACTTGATTAAATAGTGGTTTCGGTTCGAAATTACGTGAGAAAGATTTCGCACGATAAACAAGATCAACGTGAAGCATACTACAAGTTACGTCGACCGAACCATTGTGATACTAACACTTGTGATGAGAACAAAAATCCAAATAATACGGAACTAAAGTAACTTATTTACCTCCAGCTGTCGAACACTTTAAAACTAATAAAACATGATATGGTGCAATTCTGAATGTTTGAGATGAGATATGGAGATTTGTATCATTTTAAGTAATTGGACAATTATTCTTATCTTGGGTGTTATTGGCATAACGCTTCTGTCGCTGCATCCCGCGACCTTCTTCAGATGTTGAATGCAGGTTTCTCTTTCTCTACTAAGGAAAAGAGAGGTTAGCTCTGCATTACAAAAATTTGAAGGTGTTGAGAGTGGGTATGTAGATCATAAAGAAAGTTCAATATTCAGGAAAGTGTTAAAAATATCTTAGTGACCCTTGAAGATTGAACTTTCTTTATGATCTATAGACTCAAAAAAGGTGAACAAACATCTCCCATGCTTTCAAACAGAGACTATTGCAGGTAAATGCCCACAAAATTGGTACAAACCGGTTTTATGCAGAGAGTAGTGCCTATCACGAACAAAAGGAAACAAGACAAAAATAATTGTTGTTTTTCTTTACATGCTTGCGATCTTGGCACCTGATATGTAAATTAAATGTCACCGGTTTGGGTCCTGGATATGACCTAAAACTATATCCAATGGCGAGGCCCCACCTTGCGGGCTTTGGGGAGTGTGGAGCCACCCTTTAATTGCCATTGCTCCCAGGTCCACTCTGACCCGGAGTGGTAGTACCTGTTAGGGTCCCAACTATGGGTTAAATAGAATCTGACGTAAAAAAACATTTTCCATTTAAAATCGTTCCTCAAAATAACTAGATTTGGCATTAAATAAATTGAAAAAGGTTGATATGCCGTAAAACAAAAACAACCAACCAACCAACCAGCCACCGGTTTGGAATAAAAAATATGATATGGTGTAGCAATTTGAATTTTGATTTTAAAGTAACCAGTTTTAATAGCAGTGTGCCATGTTTGAAGTTGCAAGTGTTGACAGTATAAAGTTGGATTTGAAGTAGGGAGTTTTGACAGCAGATTAAAAGATTTAAAGTGGGGAGTTTTGACGGAAGAGTGACGGATATAGAATAGAGAGTTTCGACAGAATAGTGACGGATATGGAGTAGAGAGTTTTGACAGCAGAGTAACAGATTTGGAGTAGGGAGTTTTGACAGAAGAGTGACGGATATAGAATAGAGAGTTTCGACAGAATAGTGACGGATTTGGAGTAGAGAGTCTTGAACGCAGAGTAACAGATTTGGAGTAGGGAGTTTTGACAACAGAGTGAAAGATTTTGAGTAGGGAGTTTTGACAACACAGTGAAAGATTTGGAGTAGGGAGTTTTGACAGCAGAGTGACTGATATTGAATAGATGGTTTTGACAGCAGGGTGACGGATTTGGAGTAGATAGTTTTGACAGCAGAGTGACGAATTTGTAATTGAGAGTTTTGACAGCAAAGTGACAGGTTTGGAATAGACGATTTTGACAGCAAAGAGACGTATTTGGAGTGGGGATTTTTGACAGCAGAGTGAAATGTTTGGAGTTGGGATTTTTGACAGCAGGGTGATATATTTTGAGTAGCAAGTTTTGACAACAGACTGACGGATTTAAAGTTGTGTGTTATGACAGCAGGGTTACGGATTTGGAGTTAGCAGGTTTTTACAGTAGGGTGATTGATGTTGAGCAGCGAATGTCGGCAGCAATATGTCATATTTAGAGTAAATTTTTAAAGAAAAGTGTTGTGGTTTGCCTAGTGAGTTTGACAGCCTTGTGTTGGATTTGGAGTATTGAGTTTTCACAGTAGTGTGTTGAATTTAACCCTATAATTCTTACTTCGAAATCGTAGAACAATAAACGTTTAACTATTTAACCATAATTATTACAGACTTAAAAACTTTCATTTAAACAAGCATCAAACCGGTAAATATGAAAGTTATGGGATAAAAAACTTCCAGACAAAGAAAATAGACTTACAAAGCCTGAATCGTAACCGGAACCATGAATGAGGGTTGGAGAGGTTGGTAGAAAGAAGCATGATTATGTTAATTTTAAGTTCTCCTTTGAGTGTTTGGGTTAATTATAAGTTCTCTTCTGGGGGTTGGATTGGAGAGAGTAATGCCCGTTTTGGGGTCAACAAGTATATGACATTGTTTCATATATGTATTTAAATAACCCGGCTTAGTGTAGGTAAATTTTTTTTAAATATGTGTTGTATATTCACCGTCCTTGAAAAGGTAAAATTATTTCATATACATGCTATAAAAAATTAGGTAAGATACACTTATTTCATACGTATAATACCCGTCCTAGCAAGGTAAAATATTCTTTTGCTCGAAATAGCAAATGATACATAGAAATAAGATTCCTCACTCCTAAGAATAACAAATACATTCAAAATCAAATTCAGTTGTCTCATTGTTTGTACGGTCCCGAGCAACGCCGGGTAGCCCCGCTAGTCTAATATATAAATTTTTCAAACCGGTAAATATAAAAGTTATCGGATAAAAAATTCCGGAACAAGAAAAATCGTTACCGGAAACATGAATGAGCAAATTTACAAAAAAGTAACAAAACGACAAACATGATGAAAATGAACACAATCTGAAAAGAAAAGTTAGCATATCCTACACAAGGAAAATCTAAATAAAAACATGAGAGAACTAAAACAAAAAAAAAACATTAAGACGGCACAGATACAAACCGAAGCAGTACAAGTTTAACCTCACCTTTCAAATCAACGAAAGCCAGACTTATAAAAATATAAACGGGGGGAAAACGCGAACAAGCAGACTAGACGGAAACTGAACTCTACTGGGGCAAGATGTGGGAGTCACAAGAAGACCATAACAGAAATGCCATGTTGCTGAAGGACATAAAAGAAGAGTAATTGAAGAAGGAAATGAAAACGAAATTGGTTGGAAACACCCCAGATAGTAAACTGGCCAACAGTACGTTAAAAGACAGTACACATATACTGTTATATAGTCAGGTGGGATAATATATTATAAAACAATTATATTGTGTTGAGAGGTGCGGGTATATTGTTCTTATAAGACGTTTTTAAACATATAAATCGTATTATTTTGTTTAGTCAGGATATATGATATCGGCGTATAAACTGAATCATGTTGTATCAGAATATATTACAGTTTATATTTACTTAAGTTATCATATCATAATAATACATGTTTCATAGCTTTCTTTCTTCACGTGTTCTTATATCTTCACTGCTGAGCTCCGTGATGAAATATGAAGTGGCCAACACCATAACAAATTGAGACCTTTGTTCTATATTTGTTTTCGAAACCAAAGAAAAACACTTTATATTTTTAAATATAAATTTATTTCAGTTGTCTCAAATGGTATCCACAGTCTGCATTTCTTGTCTACATACTGATTCTACCCAGCGTTGCTTCATGGCCGTCTCTTCACTCCCGTGACCAAACTCCAACTCTCTCACCTGTTCACCCTTGTGATCAAGCTCCAACTCTTCGAGTCTAAACTCCCGAAATCTTGACCTCAGTTCCGTTAATTCATCATTCAAAAAGCACACGCTTACGTATGATCTTTCCATGTCTGCCTGCCGAAGGTTATTTTGTTTATATTTAACTAAGCTAATTTATATAAACATCTTCAGCTAAAACCCATTGCTACACTTTATTCTATAAACAATAAATACCTCGCAATATAAACTATTTTAAGAATACAATTGAATAGATAGATAAATAGATAGATAGATAAATCTATTATAACTAATTCATTTTAACAAATGTTAATTATCTAACAATACCAGTTTACATTAACGGCTCATCATTAAGAGCTATTTCAAAACCTGTAAAAATGTATACATGAATCAGAAGTAGCAGAATAGATGCCCAGAGAGAACACAACAATGATAAAATGAGCCAGCTGAAAAGTAACTGCAGCCGAGTAGCCTGTTAAAAACTATGTGGAAAATATAAACATCACAACTCCGAGAGAAAAAGTTGATTCTGATTCCGATAATCGTCCCAACACTACTTAGAACAAACTAAAAGTTAGAAAAAGACTATGTAAAATTATTAGGGTTATGACAACAAAATATCCTTATCACTGTTTTGACTCTTGAGTACGTGTATTAGAAACAGTTAATCAACCGAGAATCAAATCGCTGTACATAAAAGCATATACGATATCAACGGATACACCCTCGAGAGTCAAAACAATGAAAAGAATATGCTGTTATCATAGCCCTAAAAAGTAGATTAAAACAGAAAGGCGGCAAGGAAAATCATCGAATGCGGCGACCAACTCATTAAATATTAACACTAGTGAGCCACAAAGAAAATTGCAACATGGATAAATACTCAAAGGAATTAAACTTAAATGTATCCTATCTCATGTGCAGAAAAACTAAGTAAACAAACAAAATACAATAAATAATATGAGCATAAATGAATGAAGTATAAAAAAAATATAACTTTATAAATTAACAAGTTTATTAGTCTCGGCTGATACCAAACAAAAAACAGTGTGTAAAATCGTTAAGTGTAATAAAAGCGAGAACAGACAAACCTTTACTACTAAGAGAACTGGCATTTAGGGAGACTTTTCGCCAGCAAATACAGTGGATACCAGAGATCTTGTCAACCAAAAATCAATGACAACCGGATGTTTTGATAACGTTATTTTATTTGTAAACCCTTTGTAACTTGATGGAACATATTGAAAATCTAGGGAGATTTGTTTCTACCAATAATCAAGGAAATAAAACGGTTACCATTACTGAGTAATCTCGGACGATGATATGATTTAGTGCACATTAATAATAATAATAATAATAATAATAATAATAATAATAATAATAATAATAATAATAATAAATAGAAGACCCCGTGGTAATTTCACAGAATTCGAAATGTATTTAATAAAAATTATGTTTTGATAAAACTGATAATTTTCTTGATAACACAAAAAATAGTGTTTTTTTTCGACAGAAAAACCAATGTCCTCATCGGCATCGTTGTTGTTGTCGTGGTCTGCGTCGACCAAAAACTGGCTGGCTCTAACTAACTTGTTAGTATCGTGATCTGCCTCGATCAATCAATGGCTTGCGATAATTAACGTATATGTATTGTGACCTGTACTGATTATAGGACTTTTTGGAATATTCCAATTAAATTCTAAAGAATTCAGCATTTTGATATACATAGTCGGAGTGATCTGGCATATTCCATTTTCATTTTAAGGGATGTTCAAGATGATAAAGGTCGAAGATAATAAGCGAATTTCTATATAGATAATTGTAATAAAGGAAAATTCTAGAATGTAGAAACCTCGTCACGTAAACTGCCACAACTAACCATTAAATTTAATGGTCGCGGCTAATGGATATAAAAATAAATAAAAAAAGAATCTGGAAAACGTTACGTAAATTATCCCCCGCCACAAACAAAAAAAAATGTATGCTTCTGCACCAAATTGCACCATCATATCAAATAATCATCGACGATTCGGAAGGTCTGAGTAGAGGAATAGAAATAACCAGCCCCGGAAAGCACTCGTGTCTTCAAGAAGTATTATGAAACATACAATCTAGGAAATACTAATAATCGTCGCCAAAGAGAGATCGCAGTTATGCGGTTGTGGCGATACCGTGAAGCGATTTGCGCTCGTCATCAGTTGAGCTCGAAATCTCGGGAGTCGTTTTGTTACTCAAGGAAATACTATCAGTTTTTGCCAGTGAGTAATCTTGCCACAGGTAAGTATGGCAACCTATTAATGCCGAATCTCCTACTTTATTCTTCTATGACTATACAGAGTAAAACGATAAAATTGTCGACCAAAAGAAAGCGACGCTACATCTTCATTTTAGACTTTTTATTGGAAAAATCGATTCAAGTAACTTGTCTTTGTAATAGAGCTTACCTCTATGCAACGCAGCCGCCTTCAGACTCGATCACCACCTTAAAAAGGTTCCGGAACTAGGAGCATTCCATTTCCACAAGTCCCGGCGTGATCTCAGCGAATATTCAACAGATAGTAGCGATCACGCTGTCTTGAGTGTTGTGGATGATAATGTTGGTGAGTTACTCGACGTATGACCAAACGATGTAGTCCAGCGGGTGTATATCGAGGGAGGAGAGGGCCAGGAAGAGCCGGGTACAAAGTCGTAGAACTCCTTATGAAGCTAAACTTGGATCTCTTTAGACTTATAGGGGCAGCATGATACGGCCCTTATTATGTTATATATTCACGTATCAAAAAGTGTATATGTTGGCTAGCGTTTTCATATTACTTAACTGGGGGGAAATATGGAAGACGTTTCAATACCTTTTGTCCAGAGGTCATCTGTCTTCTACGTCTGGGTGTTGTGTTGATGTAATACGTACCGACACAATTAAAGCAAGGAGACATACATGAAATGTAGGTCGTCCGATCCCAAAACGTTGAACCGTCAAGATTTGCATCTTTGAGGGGGCTGGCAATGGTCCTGTCGTCATAACTTGAATCGGTAGCGTGCATGAGTTTTACAGCGGCGCGTCTCTATCTCGCTCGTGCAATCACTTTGAGGCATGGTAGAATAGCTCCTATCATCATTTGTACAAAACTGTGAGCTAGTAGATGGTCTGCAAAAAGAAAAAAAAAAGATGAAAACCGGTTCTCATAAAACTGAAATGGAATTTTGTCGTCTTTTCTTCAAGCGACGATTTTATTGTTCCACTGCGTATCGATCTACGATATTTATATAATAATAGTCTCGATTGTCTTCTTGGGGAATATCAGTCGTAGCAAAACCCCTTGACGCAAATACGTTACAAACGAATTAATTGAAATCCCAATTGGAGTTGCCTTCATTTAATAAGGACTGGACCCTCTTCACTTCTACTTTAATAAATGTTGTTATTACTGCTTTATTTATTTATTTATTTATTTATTTATTATTATTATTATTATTATTATTATTTTTAGTAGTGCTGTTGTTATTGTTATTAATATTGTTATTATTGTTATTATTATTGTTATTATTATTATTGTTATTATTATAATTATAATAATAATAATTATTATTATTGTGGTTGTTATTATTATTATTGCTGTTATTATAATTAACAAGATTATTATTATTGCTATTGTTCTCATTCTTCTTTTTTCTTTTTCTTCTTATTTTTATAACTAGTAGTATTTAACTATCATTTTATTTCATAATAATTATTATTATTATTATCATAATTATTCATTTGTACATTTATTAATTTCTTTATTACTGTTGTATTTATTTATTAATTATTATTATAATTATTTTCATTATAGTTATTTTTATTGTTATTATTGTTATTATTGTTAATATTATTGTTATTATTATTGTTATTATTATTGTTATTATTGTTGTTATTATTATTATTATTGTTATTATTATTGTTATTATTTTTGTTATTGTTATTATTATAATTGTTATTATCATGTGTATTATTATTATCATTATTGTTATTATTGTTGTTGTTATTATTATTATTATTATTGTTGTTATTATTGTTATAATTGTTTTTATTATTGTTATTATTATTGTTATTATTATTGTTATTATTATTTTATTATTATTATTGTTAATGCAATTATTATTTATATCATTTTAATTATCATTATCATTACTATATTATTGTTATTATTACTGTTATTATTATTTTATTATTGTTATTATTATTATTATTATTAATAGTGGTATTGCTATTTTATTATCATCATTGTTATTATTTATAGCGTTATCTTTATTGTTATTGTTATTATTATTATTGTTATTATTATTGTTATCATTATTATCATTATTATTTTTATTATTATTTTATTGTTATTATTATTGTTATTGTTATTATTATTGTTTTCATTGTTATTATTATTGTTATTATTTTGTTATTATTTTTGTTATTATTGTTGTTATTATTATTGTTATTATTATTGTTATTACTATTATTATTATTATTGTTATTATTATTGTTATTATTATTAACAATCTGTTTATTATTATTGTTATTATTTTTAACAATCTGTTTATTATTGTTGTTATTATTAATATTATTAACAATCTTATCATTATTGTTATTATTATTATTATTATTATTATTATTATTAGCAATCTTATTATTATTGTTATTATTATAGTTTTTATTATTACTATTATTGTTATTATTATTAACAATCTTTTTTATCATTGTTGTTGTTCTCATTCTTTTCTTCCTTTTCTTCTTATTAATTTATAACAAATATTATTTTATTATCATTTTATTTTATAATAATTATTATTATAATTATTCATTTTATTAGGACTGGGCTCTCTTTATTTCTATTTTAATCATTTTTTTATCTATATATTAATACGACAGCGTGTGTGTTCTTTCCTGTATCACGGTTTTCGGTAAATTTCATTGGTTGAGATTAAAGAACACCCAGGCTATCGTATGTAGCTTATGGTTAATGTAACTTAATGGTTTTGGTGAGTGTTTACTGAGATCACAGGCATAATTTTCTCGTTCTTCTTAAATGGTGGAGTGATTGACGTGTTTATTTCCGGTGATAACATCATTATCGTCTGTTTAAAAAAGATGAATATAATATATTTGTGATGCACTACATTAACATATTATATCACATTCCAAAAATTACAATCATAAGTTCATATTTTCGTTCTTAATGCTCTCATAGCAGTAATTGAAAAACACTTCTTAAGGAGGGGAGGGGGATTAAAGTCACTGGAATTCTAAGACTGTTACTACACTCAGAAATCTATGTTGAAGTAACGGTTGCCTAATCTTTAACAGTGTTAATCTTTTATATATTAATTTCGAAAAGCTGCTGAAACAGTTTATGATTTAAACATTACTTTATTTCAAGCATATTTTTAATAGTGGGGTGGTGGATATGAAGTCAGTCCCGGAATGGCTGAAACCGCTTATGATTTAAACAGTTTATTTCATGTATATTTTTTAATAGTGGGGTGGGGGATATGAAATATGTCCCGGAAATGGCTGAAAAAGTTTACGATTTAAACATTACTTAAATAGATGGGTGGAGGATATAATGTCAGTTCCGGAAATGTCTGAAACAGACTACGTTTAAGACATTATTATTCCATGTATATCTTTAACAGTGGGTTGGGGATATAATGTCAGACCCGGAAATGGTCGAATCAGTTTACGATTTAGACATCACTTTATTTCATGTATATTTTAATAGTGGGTTGGCGGATATGAAGACAGTCCCAGGATTGGAAAGGATGAGTGCAAATAAACGAGCGACGTGCAATAAGAAATGCTCCTGACCCACTTCCCATTGTAGTGGAGCAACGAAACTTGGCACAGTTATTATTCTTTCTCTACATAGACATCACCCAGAGTTATGCATTTCTCCGATCGTTTGCTGCAGATCTGAAGACCGTTATGTGTAGAACACTCAAGGTTGGTCCTCCAACCACGACGTGACTTCAGAAATCAAGGCTGCATCATCTGGGAAAGACTTTCCTTTCAAAAGCAACTGCATGGCTCAGAAGAGCTGAAAGTCAGAGGGTGCAAGGTCAGGAGATTAGGGAGGGCGGGGAAGGATTTCATAAGCATACGCCTGTGCTTCTGATCTGGCAACATGCGAGTTCTGGACCGGATCATTTTCCTGCAGGAGTAGGGTACCTTTACCTCTTGATTTTGATAGCTTCCCTTAATTTTCTCAAAAGTGAAGCATAATAGGCTCCTGTAATTGTGATACCCTTTGCCAGGAAATCTGTCATCCCTACTCCGTCCTGGTCCCAGCAGACTGTGAGCATGACCTTGGCAGCGGATGATTGCACCCTTGCCTTAATTGGAGGTGGTGACTCCAAGTGCTCCCATTGCATTGACTGGGCTTTGGTCTCTCGATCATAGTGATCGACCCAGGTTTTATCCTGTGTAATCAGTCTTTTGAAAAACTTTGACTCATCTTCTTTGCACATCTCCAAATTCATCCTCGAGCACTCGACGCGTTCTCGCTTCTGGAATGGTGTGCACAACCTGGGAATCCGTCTGGCAGACACCTTATGCATATGCAAATGGTCATGAATAATAGTTTCCACAGACCCTGTACTAATCTTGACATCTTGGGCTATTTGGCGAGTTGTAATGCGCCGATCTTCAAAAATTGCAGCCTCAACTTGACGGGCAGATGCCTCATCAATGGCAAAAGGGGGGGGGGGGGCGACCAAGTCTTGGAGCTTTTTCCATAGATTCCGGTCATGTTTGAATTCACGATGTCAGCGTTTTACAGGATAATATGATGGTTCATTATCGCCATAAGTTTTTATTCATTTCATCAAAAATCTCCTGTGGTGTTTGTCCTTTCAAGTACAAAAACCGGATCACTGCTCGACATTCAACACGCTCCATTTCACACCTGACTCATTTCAAACGCCTGTAAAGCAGAAACCACATTTAGTTAAGAGCTGCAATTTTTACACATAACCTGTAGAGATATAAATCATTGCACATGCAAAATTCCAGCTTGATCAGACAACTGGAAGTTTGTAAGGGGCATTACTTATTGCACACCCCTCGTATACTAGCAGAATAACCAGCATCGCCCAGGATTGAATCAGATAGATGGAAAGCATATAGTAGCAGAACACCCAGTATTTCACGGGATCGAATGAGATAGGTGGAAGATATATACTAGCAGAATACGCGGCGTCACCCGGGATTGGATAATATAGGTGGAACATATATACTATGAGAATACCCGTAATTGATTGGAGTGTTTGTAATGAAACAATCAGTCCAGGCAATATATCAAAGTTATTATTTTGGAAAGAAGGGGGACAAATGTGGGTTTAAATTATGACAATGATTGTCGGAATTGGTTACATATCCAAGAATTATGAAAAATAATTAAATGTTAGTTAATCGATTGATGTCTTTGTAATGACATATTCAGCCCAGGAAATATATCAAAGTTATTATTTTAGTAAGGAGGTGGCGATAATGTGGATTAAATTTATAAAAAGTGATTGTCGAAATTAGTAACATATTTAAGAATTATGAAAAATGATGAAATATGGGGTAATAGATTGGTGTGTTTGTGATGAAATAATCAGATAAAGTAAATAAAAGTGTCACTGGAATACTGTACCAAGAAAATGTCGTTATACAGTAAGATCAGAACTGTTATTTAATTAATTAGAATTCTTTTTTTTTTCGAGATGAGTAATTTGTATTATTTATCCATTTATTTGTTGCGGACTATTATTCTCACGTTCTAGTTGTTGTTTCGAAACGTTGCGACCAACTATTCCTCTGACCTCTGTAAGGTGTTTGACTGCGACGGTTCCCGGTAAGCATTGTCTTAAGATAGCGGTCTCAATCCTACACAAAGCCGGCCAGATGATTAGTTGACCCTGATAATGGAAAAAACGTTTACGCTTTAAATTTTCAACATATTCTTCCTGTCTTTCTGTCCTTCTCTCTCTCTCTCTCTCTCTCTCTCTCTCTCTCTCTATATATATATATATATATATATATATATATATATATATATATGTATATATATATATATATATACATATATATATATATATATATATATATATATATGTATATATATATATATATATATTTCATATTATTATTCATCGGAACACTGTTCACATCTTAAGTGTGATTTTCACAACGCTTTGGTCGATGTAACCTCCGACCTTATGCAGGTGTATCTTGTTGAACTCGGGTATATTTTTGTCGAAATTTCAAGCGGAACCCTTCATTGACTTACCGGGGGTAGCATT